>NW_025746553.1:0-30000 GCF_021184085.1 Oncorhynchus gorbuscha | reverse complement strand
GAGTGGTCTGAGTGTGGAGGGGGGAAACTGAATACTCGCTGTTATTGACAAGAGAGGTTTGGGAACTCTCTTTCTTATTGGTCTAATGAACTCAGTTACCACCTGGTGATGTCACCAGACAGGCCCAAAACTCCATCACACCAAAACACGCTGAATTTTCAGGTGGTCTTTTCAAACAGCTCTGTACACTAAAAGGGCATTATCATATATCATTATCACATATCATTATCACATATCATTATCACATATCATTATCATATATCATTATCATATATCATTATCATATATCATTATCATATATCATTATCATATATCATTATCGTATATCATTATCATTATCGCATATCATTATCGCATATCATTGTTATCATATATCATTATCATATATCATTATCACATATCATTATCATATATCATTATCACATATCATTATCATATATCATTATCACATATCATTATCATTATCATTATCGCATATATCATTGTCATATATCATTATCACATATCATTATCACATATCATTATCACATATCATTATCACATATCATTATCATTATCATTATATCATATATCATTATCATATATCATTATATCATATATCATTATCATATATCATTATCACATATCATTATCATATATCATTATCATATATATTTTTTCTTCATTTCCCAGTATTATTCCAACCTCAAAGTGTGCAAATAAATATAAAACACCTTTAACATCAGTGTTGTCGTGGTAATGAAAGGTGGATAAACCCTGATGCCACGGTTCAGGAAGAATAAGTACTCATTAAAATATGTTTTAAAGAGTTGACTTGCATTATCCTCTACATAACTGCTTCAGATAGAAATGATATGATATAGTGTTTTGATGTGTTTGAATATAGTGTATTGATATGGTTGAATATAGTGTATTGATATGGTTGAATATAGTGTATTGATATGGTTGAATATAGTGTATTGATATGGTTGAATATAGTGTATTGATATGGTTGAATATAGTGTATTGATATTGTATAGTGTATTGATAATATAGTGTATTGATATGGTTGAATATAGTGTATTGATATGGTTGAATATAGTGTATTGATATGTTTGAATATAGTGTATTGATATGGTTGAATATAGTGTATTGACATGTTTGAATATAGTGTATTGATATGGTTGAATATAGTGTATTGATATGGTTGAATATAGTGTATTGATGTGTTTGAATATAGTGTATTGATATGTGAATATATGAGTTAGTGTATTGTGTGAAAGCCTAATCACTACTGGTTATTGATTTACCCAGTTGCGTAGCTCCAGCTTCCTGGGGTCCGTCTCTTCCGGAGGTTCAGGTTTGGACTTGCCTCCTTTGCCCTTCTTGACCCTGGCCTTGCCCTTCCCTGCCCCACCACCTCCACCGCGGACTGGGACCGGGCTCTTGGTCTTCTCCTGGGATGCCGTGGTGTTGGCCGCCTGGAAGGTAACACAGGAGGGATGAAAGCCCCTTGTTGACCCAGTTCACATGGAGCTGTTACAGTACCTGCAGTGGAGGTTGTTGTCTCACCATCACCGTTGGTTAGAGGTTCAGGCTGTGTCCCAAATGGCACCCTATTCCCTGTGTCGCGCACTAGTTCTGACCAAGTCCCATAGGGCTCTAGACAAAAGTAGTGCACTATGTTTAGGGAATTTGATACCATTTGGGGCCAGGTAAAATATTTATTTTGGAATATGGGCAGTTGTTCTGACTTGAGGTCTGCAAGCTGAACTCTATTTCAGCCGTATTGTGCAAACTTTACTCTAACCCACTGATGCCAATGAGTGATTTAGGTCAAAGGTCAAGTTGCACGTGCTTATCTGATCTCTGAATCAGACCCTGTTAGACCAGCATGGTGTTGTTCACTACAACTCTGAATCAGACCCTGTTAGACCAGCATGGTGTTGTCCATTACAACTCTGAATCAGACCCTGTTAGACCAGCATGGTGTTGTTCACTACAACTCTGAATCAGACCCTGTTAGACCAGCATGGTGTTGTCCATTACAACTCTGAATCAGACCCTGTTAGACCAGCATGGTGTTGTTCACTACAACTCTGAATCAGACCCTGTTAGACCAGCATGGTGTTGTCCATTACAACTCTGAATCAGACCCTGTTAGACCAGCATGGTGTTGTCCATTACAACTCTGAATCAGACCCTGTTAGACCAGCATGGTGTTGTCCATTACAACTCTGAATCAGACCCTGTTAGACCAGCATGGTGTTGTTCACTACAACTCTGAATCAGACCCTGTTAGACCAGCATGGTGTTGTCCATTACAACTCTGAATCAGACCCTGTTAGACCAGCATGGTGTTGTCCATTAATCAACTCTGAATCAGACCCTGTTAGACCAGCATGGTGTTGTCCATTACAACTCTGAATCAGACCCTGTTAGACCAGCATGGTGATGTTCATTGTATCCACGTGTTTCCCAAGTTGTTTATAAGACTTACGCTGCCACTCATGGGCCAGTGGTGACCGTAGACGAAGATCTGGCTCCTAGCGATGTCCACTCTGTTCCAGGCCAGGGCTAGACTCAGCTGGTCAGGGGCAGAGGCATTGGTGCCTATAATCAAACACCAACAAGGCTTTTTGGTTTCACCTTGAAACGCTTCACAGCTGTTCAATAGACTATGACTGGTATTCAGATCAAATGTCTCAATCCCAGCATTCATCTGTTCTATAGACTATGACTGGGATTCAAATCAAATGTCTCAATCCCAGAATTCATCTGTTCTATAGACTATGACTGGGATTCAGATCGAATGTCTCAATCCCAGCATTCATCTGTTCTATAGACTATGACTGGGATTCAGATCAAATGTCTCAATCCCAGCATTCATCTGTTCTATAGACTATGACTGGGATTCATATCAAATGTCTCAATCCCAGCATTCATCTGTTCTATAGACTGTGTTAAGTGTGAAGTGAAAAAGAGCAGAAGAACAGTGGAGTGTTCTTCCCAGGTTACCTTTGAGCAAGGCTGTCAGTATGGACATCTCGATATCCTGCTGGCCCTCTGAGCCCATACGAAACACAGTGATCTAACAGGCCCAGGAAAGAACAACAACAAAGACACATGTAAAGGGTCAAAGGTCAACTCTCTCTTTCAGGGATTCAGTCAATACTTTTAAGTGTATACTTTGGAGAGTGCCGTTCGGAGGGCCTTGAAAAGCTTATACTAACAAATACTAATACTAACTAATACTAATAAATACTAATACTAACAAATACTAATACTAACTAATACTAATAAATACTAATACTAACAAATACTAATACTAACTAATACTAATAAATACTAATACTAACAAATACTAATACTAACTAATACTAATAAATACTAACACTAACAAATACTAATACTAATAAATACAAATACTAATAAATACTAATACTAATAAATACTAATACTAATAAATACTAATACTAATAATACTAACACTAATAAATACAAATAGTGATACATACTAATACTAATAAGTACTAACACTAATAAATACTAATAGTAATACATACTAATACTAATAAGTACTAATACTAACAAATACTAATACTAACAAATACTAATACTAATAAATACTAATACTAACAAATACTAATAGTAATAAATACTAATAGTAATAAATACTAATACAAAATAAATACTAATAGTAACACATACTAATACTAACAAATACTAATACTAATAAATACTAATACTAATAAATACTAATACTAATAAATACTAACACTAATAAATAATAATACTAATAAATACTATTACTAATAAATACTAACACTAATAAATACTAATACTAATAAATACTAACACTAATATATACTAATACGAATAAATACTAATACTAATAAATACTAACACTAATAAATACTAACACTAATAAATACTAATACTGATAAATACTACTACTAATACATACTAACACTAATAAATACTAATATTTTAGTAATGATACAAATGTGTTTTGAGGACATATGGCACTCTCTCTTCAGGCGTTTCTTCTTTGCTAAATGGAGTGGGCCTTTAAACGGCATTACTGGGGACCGTGTCAAAGGTCAAGCACGGTTTACAACTCTATCGCACGTCAGGGAGACAGTCAGCAGCGTGTGTGTGTGTGTGTGTGTGTGTGTGTGTGTGTGTGTGTGTGTGTGTGTGTGTGTGTGTGTGTGTGTGTGTGTGTGTGTGTGTGTGTGTGTGTGTGTGTGTGTGTGTGTGTGTGTGTGTGTGTGTGTGTGTGTGTGTGTGTGTGTGTGTGTGTGTGTGTGAGCGTGTGCATGTTAAGTGAAGTCAGAAGCCTCTCATTGTGAATTGTGTCTCTGAATAACAGGAGCTGCCCTTATAAACCACAGACACATCCTGCAGTACATAACAAGGCCTTCAGAGTTCAACAACCCTCTTAGTAAGATAACAGTATCGTCCTTGTTGTTGCCCAGAGCATCCCAAATGCAATAAGACTGCAGGCCTGTCACATGACAGCAAGGAATGCACTGCTAAGACCACAATTATGTCTGTTGAAACTTTTCAGAACCGAACCAATCGAAAGATTCACTGATAATGAGCTACGTGTCGCAGCTCCATGACTGATAGCTCCACCACCAGGCCCTCGTGATAGCTCCACCACCAGGCCCTCGTGATAGCTCCACCACCAGGCCCTTGTGATAGCACCACCACTAGGCCCTTGTGATAGCACCACCACCAGGCCCTCGTGATAGCTCCACCACCAGGCCCTTGTGATAGCTCCACCACCAGGCCCTCGTGATAGCTCCACCACCAGGCCCTCGTGATAGCTCCACCACCAGGCCCTCGTGATAGCTCCACCACCAGGCCCTTGTGATAGCTCCACAACCAGGCCCTCGTGATAGCTCCACCACCAGGCCCTTGTGATAGCTCCACAACCAGGCCCTCGTGATAGCTCTACCACCAGGCACTTGTGATAGCACCACCACTAGTCCCTCGTGATAGCTCCACAACCAGGCCCTCGTGATAGCTCCACCACCAGGCCCTTGTGATAGCTCCACCACCAGGCCCTCGTGATAGCTCCACCACCAGGCCCTCGTGATAGCTCCACCACCAGGCCCTCGTGATAGCTCCACCACCAGGCCCTTGTGATAGCTCCACAACCAGGCCCTCGTGATAGCTCCACCACCAGGCACTTGTGATAGCACCACCACTAGTCCCTCGTGATAGCTCCACAACCAGGCCCTCGTGATAGCTCCACCACCAGGCCCTCGTGATAGCTCCACCACCAGGCCCTCGTGATAGCTCCACCACCAGGCCCTCGTGATAGCTCCACCACCAGGCCCTTGTGATAGCTCCACAACCAGGCCCTTGATAGCTCCACCACCAGGCCTTTGTGATAGCTCCACAACCAGGCCCTCGTGATAGCTCTACCACCAGGCACTTGTGATAGCACCACCACTAGTCCCTCGTGATAGCTCCACCACCAGGCCCTTGTGATAGCTCCACCACCAGGCCCTCGTGATAGCTCCACCACCAGGTCCTCGTGATACTCCACCACCAGGTCCTCGTGATAGCTCCACAACCAGGCCCTTGTGATAGCTCCACCACCAGGCCCTTGAGATAGATCCACCACAAGGCCCTCGTTATATACTGTCATTCAGACTGTTATATACTGTAATGTAGTGGACTGTCATTCAGTCTGTTATATACTGTAATGTAGTGGACTGTTATTCAGTCTGTTAAATACTGTAATGTAGTGGACTGTCATTCAGACTGTTATATACTGTCATTCAGTCTGTTATATACTGTAATGTAGTGGACTGTCATTCAGACTGTTATATACTGTCATTCAGTCTGTTATATACTGTAATGTAGTGGACTGTCATTCAGTCTGTTATATACTGTAATGTAGTGGACTGTCATTCAGACTGTTATATACTGTAATGTAGTGGACTGTCATTCAGACTGTTATATACTGTCATTCAGACTGTTATTTACTGTAATGTAGTGGACTGTCATTCAGTCTGTTATATACTGTAATGTAGTGGACTGTCATTCAGACTGTTATATACTGTAATGTGGTGGACTGTCATTCAGACTGTTATATACTGTAATGTGGTGGACTGTCATTCAGACTGTTATATACTGTCATGTAGTGGACTGTCATTCAGACTGTTATATACTGTCATTCAGACTGTTATATACTGTCATTCAGTCTGTTATATACTGTCATTCAGTCTGTTATATACTGTCATGTAGTGGACTGTCATTCAGACTGTTATATACTGTCATTCAGACTGTTATATACTGTCATTCAGTCTGTTATATAATGTAATGTAGTGGACTGTCATTCAGACTGTTATATACTGTCATGTAGTGGACTGTCATTCAGACTGTTATATACTGTCATTCAGACTGTTATATACTGTCATTCAGACTGTTATATACCGTAATGTAGTGGACTGTCATTCAGTCTGTTATATACTGTAATGTAGTGGACTGTCATTCAGTCTGTTATATACTGTAATATAGTGGACTGTCATTCAGACATAGTCTGTCACTGCATTGTCGGAACTAGAAGCACAAGCATTTCAGCTACACTGTTTAACATCTGCTAACCATGTGTATGTGACAAATAAAATTTGATTTTATTTGATTTTATTTGAGAATGTAATGTAGTGGACTGTCATTCAGTCTGTTATATACTGTCATTCAGTCTGTTATAAACTGTAATGTAGTGGACTGTCATTCAGACTGTGATATACTGTAATGTAGTGGACTGTCATTCAGACTGTTATATACTTTCATTCAGTCTGTTATATACTGTAATGTAGTGGACTGTCATTCAGTCTGTTATATACTGTCATTCAGTCTGTTATATACTGTCATTCAGTCTGTTATATACTGTAATGTGGTGGACTGTCAGTCAGACTGTTATATACTGTAATGTGGTGGACTGTCAGTCAGACTGTTATATACTGTAATGTAGTGGACTGTCAGTCAGACTGTTATATACTGTAATGTAATGGACTGTCATTCAGACTGTTATATACTGTAATGTAGTGGACTGTCATTCAGACTGTTATATACTGTAATGTAGTGGACTGTCATTCAGACTGTTATATACTGTCATTCAGTCTGTTATATACTGTAATGTAGTGGACTGTCATTCAGACTGTTATATACTGTAATGTAGTGGACTGTCATTCAGTCTGTTATATACTGTAATGTAGTGGACTGTCATTCAGTCTGTTATATACTGTAATGTAGTGGACTGTTATTCAGACTGTTATATACTGTAATGTAGTGGACTGTCATTCAGTCTGTTATATACTGTAATGTAGTGGACTGTCATTCAGACTGTTATATACTGTAATGTAGTGGACTGTCATTCAGACTGTTATATACTTTAATGTAGTGGACTGTCATTCAGTCTGTTATATACTGTAATGTAGTGGACTGTCATTCAGACTGTTATATACTGTAATGTAGTGGACTGTCATTCAGACTGTTATATACTGTCATTCAGACTGTTATATACTGTCATCAGACTGTTATATACTGTAATGTGGTGGACTGTCATTCAGTCTGTTATATACTGTAATGTAGTGGACTGTCATTCAGTCTGTTATATACTGTAATGTAGTGGACTGTCATTCAGACTGTTATATACTGTAATGTAGTGGACTGTCATTCAGTCTGTTATATACTGTCATTCAGACTGTTATATACTGTAATGTGGTGGACTGTCATTCAGTCTGTTATATACTGTAATGTAGTGGACTGTCATTCAGACTGTTATATACTGTCATTCAGACTGTTATATACTGTAATGTAGTGGACTGTCATTCAGTCTATTTTATATATTGTAATGTAGTGGACTGTCATTCAGTCTGTTATATACTGTAATGTAGTGGACTGTCATTCAGTCTGTTATATACTGTAATGTAGTGGACTGTCATTCAGTCTGTTATATACTGTCATTCAGTCTGTTATATACTGTAATATAGTGGACTGTCATTCAGACTGTTATATACTGTAATGTAGTGGACTGTCATTCAGACTGTTATATATTGTAATGTAGCGGACTGTCATTCAGTCTGTTATATACTGTAATGTAGTGGACTGTCATTCAGACTGTTATATACTGTCATTCAGACTGTTATATACTGTAATGTAGTGGACTGTCATTCAGACTGTTATATACTGTAATGTAGAGGACTGTCATTCAGTCTGTTATATACTGTAATGTAGTGGACTGTCATTCAGTCTGTTATATACTGTAATGTAATGGACTGTCATTCAGTCTGTTATATACTGTAATGTAGTGGACTGTCATTCAGTCTGTTATATACTGTAATGTAGTGGACTGTCATTCAGACTGTTATATACTGTAATGTAGTGGACTGTCATTCAGACTGTTATATACTGTCATTCAGACTGTTATATACTGTAATGTAGTGGACTGTCATTCAGTCTGTTATATACTGTCATTCAGACTGTTATATACTGTAATGTAGTGGACTGTCATTCAGACTGTTATATACTGTAATGTAGAGGACTGTCATTCAGTCTGTTATATACTGTAATGTAGTGGACTGTCATTCAGTCTGTTATATACTGTAATGTAATGGACTGTCATTCAGTCTGTTATATACTGTAATGTAGTGGACTGTCATTCAGTCTGTTATATACTGTAATGTAGTGGACTGTCATTCAGACTGTTATATACTGTAATGTAGTGGACTGTCATTCAGACTGTTATATACTGTCATTCAGACTGTTATATACTGTAATGTAGTGGACTGTCATTCAGACTGTTATATACTGTCATTCAGTCTGTTATATACTGTAATGTAGTGGACTGTCATTCAGACTGTTATATACTGTAATGTGGTGGACTGTCATTCAGACTGTTATATACTGTCATTCAGACTGTTATATATTGTAATGTAGTGGACTGTCATTCAGTCTGTTATATACTGTAATGTAGTGGACTGTCATTCAGTCTGTTATATACTGTAATGTAGTGGACTGTCATTCAGTCTGTTATATACTGTCATTCAGTCTGTTATATACTGTAATGTAGTGGACTGTCATTCAGACTGTTATATACTGTAATGTAGTGGACTGTCATTCAGACTGTTATATATTGTAATGTAGCGGACTGTCATTCAGTCTGTTATATACTGTAATGTAGTGGACTGTCATTCAGTCTGTTATATACTGTCATTCAGTCTGTTATATACTGTCATTCAGTCTGTTATATAATGTAATGTAGTGGACTGTTATTCAGACTGTTATATACTGTAATGTAATGGACTGTCATTCAGTCTGTTATATACTGTCATTCAGTCTGTTATATACTGTAATGTAGTGGACTGTCATTCAGTCTGTTATATACTGTAATGTAGTGGACTGTCATTCAGACTGTTATATACTGTAATGTAGTGGACTGTCATTCAGACTGTTATATACTGTAATGTAATGAGTGGACTGTCATTCAGACTGTTATATACTGTCATTCAGACTGTTATATACTGTAATGTAATGGACTGTCATTCAGTCTGTTATATACTGTAATGTAGTGGACTGTCATTCAGACTGTTATATACTGTATTGTAGTGGACTGTCATTCAGACTGTTATAGACTGTCATTCAGACTGTTATATACTGTCATTCAGTCTGTTATATACTGTAATGTAGTGGACTGTCATTCAGTCTGTTATATACTGTAATGTAGTGGACTGTCATTCAGACTGTTATAGACTGTCATTCAGACTGTTATATACTGTCATTCAGTCTGTTATATACTGTAATGTAGTGGACTGTCATTCAGACTGTTATATACTGTCATGTAGTGGACTGTCATTCAGACTGTTATATACTGTCATTCAGACTGTTATATACTGTCATTCAGACTGTTATATACCGTAATGTAGTGGACTGTCATTCAGTCTGTTATATACTGTAATGTAGTGGACTGTCATTCAGACTGTTATAGACTGTCATTCAGACTGTTATATACTGTCATTCAGTCTGTTATATACTGTAATGTAGTGGACTGTCATTCAGTCTGTTATATACTGTAATATAGTGGACTGTCATTCAGACATAGTCTGTCACTGCATTGTCGGAACTAGAAGCACAAGCATTTCACACTCGCATTTAACATCTGCTAACCATGTGTATGTGACAAATAAAATTTGATTTTATTTGATTTGATTTGAGAATGTAATGTAGTGGACTGTCATTCAGTCTGTTATATACTGTCATTCAGTCTGTTATATACTGTAATGTAGTGGACTGTCATTCAGACTGTTATATACTGTCATTCAGTCTGTTATAAACTGTAATGTAGTGGACTGTCATTCAGACTGTTATATACTGTAATGTAGTGGACTATCATTCAGACTGTTATATTTTCATTCAGTCTGTTATATACTGTCATTCAGTCTGTTATATAATGTAATGTAGTGGACTGTTATTCAGACTGTTATATACTGTAATGTAGTGGACTGTCATTCAGTCTGTTATATACTGTCATTCAGTCTGTTATATACTGTAATGTAGTGGACTGTCATTCAGTCTGTTATATACTGTAATGTAGTGGACTGTCATTCAGACTGTTATATACTGTAATGTAGTGGACTGTCATTCAGACTGTTATATACTGTAATGTAATGAGTGGACTGTCATTCAGACTGTTATATACTGTCATTCAGACTGTTATATACTGTAATGTGGTGGACTGTCATTCAGTCTGTTATATACTGTAATGTAGTGGACTGTCATTCAGACTGTTATATACTGTCATTCAGACTGTTATATACTGTAATGTAGTGGACTGTCATTCAGTCTATTATATATTGTAATGTAGTGGACTGTCATTCAGTCTGTTATATACTGTAATGTAGTGGACTGTCATTCAGTCTGTTATATACTGTAATGTAGTGGACTGTCATTCAGTCTGTTATATACTGTCATTCAGTCTGTTATATACTGTAATATAGTGGACTGTCATTCAGACTGTTATATACTGTAATGTAGTGGACTGTCATTCAGACTGTTATATATTGTAATGTAGCGGACTGTCATTCAGTCTGTTATATACTGTAATGTAGTGGACTGTCATTCAGACTGTTATATACTGTCATTCAGACTGTTATATACTGTAATGTAGTGGACTGTCATTCAGACTGTTATATACTGTAATGTAGAGGACTGTCATTCAGTCTGTTATATACTGTAATGTAGTGGACTGTCATTCAGTCTGTTATATACTGTAATGTAATGGACTGTCATTCAGACTGTTATATACTGTCATTCAGACTGTTATATACTGTCATTCAGACTGTTATATACCGTAATGTAGTGGACTGTCATTCAGTCTGTTATATACTGTAATGTAGTGGACTGTCATTCAGACTGTTATATACTGTCATTCAGACTGTTATTTACTGTAATGTAGTGGACTGTCATTCAGACTGTTATATACTGTAATGTGGTGGACTGTCATTCAGACTGTTATATACTGTAATGTGGTGGACTGTCATTCAGACTGTTATATACTGTCATGTAGTGGACTGTCATTCAGACTGTTATATACTGTCATTCAGACTGTTATATACTGTCATTCAGTCTGTTATATAATGTAATGTAGTGGACTGTCATTCAGACTGTTATATACTGTCATGTAGTGGACTGTCATTCAGACTGTTATATACTGTCATTCAGACTGTTATATACTGTCATTCAGACTGTTATATACCGTAATGTAGTGGACTGTCATTCAGTCTGTTATATACTGTAATGTAGTGGACTGTCATTCAGTCTGTTATATACTGTAATATAGTGGACTGTCATTCAGACATAGTCTGTCACTACATTGTAACTAGAAGCACACTGTCATTCATCTGAACTGTTATATGACAAATAAAATTTGATTTTATTTGATTTTATTTGAGAATGTAATGTAGTGGACTGTCATTCAGTCTGTTATATACTGTCATTCAGTCTGTTATATACTGTAATGTAGTGGACTGTCATTCAGACTGTTATATACTGTCATTCAGTCTGTTATAAACTGTAATGTAGTGGACTGTCATTCAGACTGTGATATACTGTAATGTAGTGGACTGTCATTCAGACTGTTATATACTTTCATTCAGTCTGTTATATACTGTAATGTAGTGGACTGTCATTCAGTCTGTTATATACTGTCATTCAGTCTGTTATATACTGTCATTCAGTCTGTTATATACTGTAATGTGGTGGACTGTCAGTCAGACTGTTATATACTGTAATGTGGTGGACTGTCAGACAGACTGTTATATACTGTAATGTAGTGGACTGTCAGTCAGACTGTTATATACTGTAATGTAATGGACTGTCATTCAGACTGTTATATACTGTAATGTAGTGGACTGTCATTCAGACTGTTATATACTGTAATGTAGTGGACTGTCATTCAGACTGTTATATACTGTCATTCAGTCTGTTATATACTGTAATGTAGTGGACTGTCATTCAGACTGTTATATACTGTAATGTAGTGGACTGTCATTCAGACTGTTATATACTGTCATTCAGACTGTTATATACTGTCATTCAGACTGTTATATACTGTAATGTGGTGGACTGTCATTCAGTCTGTTATATACTGTAATGTAGTGGACTGTCATTCAGTCTGTTATATACTGTAATGTAGTGGACTGTCATTCAGACTGTTATATACTGTAATGTAGTGGACTGTCATTCAGTCTGTTATATACTGTCATTCAGACTGTTATATACTGTAATGTGGTGGACTGTCATTCAGTCTGTTATATACTGTAATGTAGTGGACTGTCATTCAGACTGTTATATACTGTAATATAGTGGACTGTCATTCAGACATAGTCTGTCACTGCATTGTCGGAACTAGAAGCACAAGCATTTCGCTACACTGGCATTTAACATCTGCTAACCATGTGTATGTGACAAATAAAATTTGATTTTATTTGATTTTATTTGAGAATGTAATGTAGTGGACTGTCATTCAGTCTGTTATATACTGTCATTCAGTCTGTTATATACTGTAATGTAGTGGACTGTCATTCAGACTGTTATATACTGTCATTCAGTCTGTTATAAACTGTAATGTAGTGGACTGTCATTCAGACTGTGATATACTGTAATGTAGTGGACTGTCATTCAGACTGTTATATACTTTCATTCAGTCTGTTATATACTGTAATGTAGTGGACTGTCATTCAGTCTGTTATATACTGTCATTCAGTCTGTTATATACTGTCATTCAGTCTGTTATATACTGTAATGTGGTGGACTGTCATTCAGACTGTTATATACTGTAATGTGGTGGACTGTCAGACAGACTGTTATATACTGTAATGTAGTGGACTGTCAGTCAGACTGTTATATACTGTAATGTAATGGACTGTCATTCAGACTGTTATATACTGTAATGTAGTGGACTGTCATTCAGACTGTTATATACTGTAATGTAGTGGACTGTCATTCAGACTGTTATATACTGTCATTCAGTCTGTTATATACTGTAATGTAGTGGACTGTCATTCAGACTGTTATATACTGTAATGTAGTGGACTGTCATTCAGTCTGTTATATACTGTAATGTAGTGGACTGTCATTCAGTCTGTTATATACTGTAATGTAGTGGACTGTTATTCAGACTGTTATATACTGTAATGTAGTGGACTGTCATTCAGTCTGTTATATACTGTAATGTAGTGGACTGTCATTCAGACTGTTATATACTGTAATGTAGTGGACTGTCATTCAGACTGTTATATACTTTAATGTAGTGGACTGTCATTCAGTCTGTTATATACTGTAATGTAGTGGACTGTCATTCAGACTGTTATATACTGTAATGTAGTGGACTGTCATTCAGACTGTTATATACTGTCATTCAGACTGTCATTCAGACTGTTATATACTGTAATTCAGACTGTCATTCAGTCTGTTATATACTGTAATGTAGTGGACTGTCATTCAGACTGTTATATACTGTAATGTAGTGGACTGTCATTCAGACTGTTATATACTGTAATGTAGTGGACTGTCATTCAGTCTGTTATATACTGTCATTCAGACTGTTATATACTGTAATGTGGTGGACTGTCATTCAGTCTGTTATATACTGTAATGTAGTGGACTGTCATTCAGACTGTTATATACTGTCATTCAGACTGTTATATACTGTAATGTAGTGGACTGTCATTCAGTCTATTATATATTGTAATGTAGTGGACTGTCATTCAGTCTGTTATATACTGTAATGTAGTGGACTGTCATTCAGTCTGTTATATACTGTAATGTAGTGGACTGTCATTCAGTCTGTTATATACTGTCATTCAGTCTGTTATATACTGTAATATAGTGGACTGTCATTCAGACTGTTATATACTGTAATGTAGTGGACTGTCATTCAGACTGTTATATATTGTAATGTAGCGGACTGTCATTCAGTCTGTTATATACTGTAATGTAGTGGACTGTCATTCAGACTGTTATATACTGTCATTCAGACTGTTATATACTGTAATGTAGTGGACTGTCATTCAGACTGTTATATACTGTAATGTAGAGGACTGTCATTCAGTCTGTTATATACTGTAATGTAGTGGACTGTCATTCAGTCTGTTATATACTGTAATGTAATGGACTGTCATTCAGTCTGTTATATACTGTAATGTAGTGGACTGTCATTCAGTCTGTTATATACTGTAATGTAGTGGACTGTCATTCAGACTGTTATATACTGTAATGTAGTGGACTGTCATTCAGACTGTTATATACTGTCATTCAGACTGTTATATACTGTAATGTAGTGGACTGTCATTCAGTCTGTTATATACTGTCATTCAGACTGTTATATACTGTAATGTAGTGGACTGTCATTCAGACTGTTATATACTGTAATGTAGAGGACTGTCATTCAGTCTGTTATATACTGTAATGTAGTGGACTGTCATTCAGTCTGTTATATACTGTAATGTAATGGACTGTCATTCAGTCTGTTATATACTGTAATGTAGTGGACTGTCATTCAGTCTGTTATATACTGTAATGTAGTGGACTGTCATTCAGACTGTTATATACTGTAATGTAGTGGACTGTCATTCAGACTGTTATATACTGTCATTCAGACTGTTATATATTGTAATGTAGTGGACTGTCATTCAGACTGTTATATACTGTCATTCAGTCTGTTATATACTGTAATGTAGTGGACTGTCATTCAGACTGTTATATACTGTAATGTGGTGGACTGTCATTCAGACTGTTATATACTGTCATTCAGACTGTTATATACTGTAATGTAGTGGACTGTCATTCAGTCTGTTATATACTGTAATGTAGTGGACTGTCATTCAGTCTGTTATATACTGTCATTCAGTCTGTTATATACTGTAATGTAGTGGACTGTCATTCAGACTGTTATATACTGTAATGTAGTGGACTGTCATTCAGACTGTTATATATTGTAATGTAGCGGACTGTCATTCAGTCTGTTATATACTGTAATGTAGTGGACTGTCATTCAGTCTGTTATATACTGTCATTCAGTCTGTTATATACTGTCATTCAGTCTGTTATATAATGTAATGTAGTGGACTGTTATTCAGACTGTTATATACTGTAATGTAGTGGACTGTCATTCAGTCTGTTATATACTGTCATTCAGTCTGTTATATACTGTAATGTAGTGGACTGTCATTCAGTCTGTTATATACTGTAATGTAGTGGACTGTCATTCAGACTGTCTCTTCTGTAGCCTGTCAACTATGTGTCGGTTTATCCCTGTTCTCTCCTCTCTGCACAGACCATACAAACGCTCCTCACCGTAGTGCTGTCATTGGTCCCAGCGCACGACCCACGTGGAGTTCCAGGTCTCCGGTAGCCTCTGGAACTGCCAATCTGCGGTCAACAAGGCAGAGTTCATCTCAGCCTATGCCTCCCTCCAGTCCCTCGACTTCTTGGCCCTGACGGAAACATGGATCACCACAGACAACACTGCTACTCCTACTGCTCTCTCTTCGTCCGCCCACGTGTTCTCGCACACCCCGAGAGCGTCTGGTCAGCGGGGTGGTGGCACTGTCCTCATCTCTCCCAAGTGGTCATTCTCTATTACCCATCTGTCTATCGCCTCCTTTGAATTCCATGCTGTCACAGTTACTAGCCCTTTCAAGCTTAACATCCTTATCATTTATCGCCCTCCAGGTTCCCTCGGAGAGTTCATCAATGAGCTTGATGCCTTGATAAGCTCCTTTCCTGAGGACGGCTCACCTCTCACAGTTCTGGGCGACTTTAACCTCCCCACGTCTACCTTTGACTCTTTCCTCTCTGCCTCCTTCTTTCCACTCCTCTCCTCTTTTGACCTCACCCTCTCACCTTCCCCCCTACTCACAAGGCAGGCAATGGACTGACCTCATCTTTACTAGATGCTGTTCTTCCATAACCTCATTGCAACTCCCCTCCAAGTCTCCGACCACTGCCTTGTATCCTTTTCCCTCTCGCTCTCATCCAACACCTCCCACACTGCCCCTACTCGGATGGTATCGCGCCGTCCCAACCTTCGCTCTTCCCCCCGCTACTCTCCTCTTCCATCCTATCATCTCTTCCCTCCGCTCAAACCTTCTCCCACCTATCTCCTGATTCTGCCTCCTCAACCCTCCTCTCCTCCCTCTCTGCATCCCTTGACTCTCTATGTCCCCTATCCTCCAGGCCGGCTCGGTCCTCCCTCCCGCTCCGTGGCTCGATGACTCATTGCGAGCTCACAGAACAGGGCTCCGGGCAGCCGAGCGGAAATGGAGGAAAACTGACGTCCTTGCGGACCTGGCATCCTTTCACTCCCTCCTCTCTACATTTTCCTCCTCTGTCTCTGCTGCTAAAGCCACTTTCTACCACGCTAAATTCCAAGCTGCTGCCTCTAACCCTAGGAAGCTCTTTGCCACCTTCTCCTCCCTCCTGAATCCTCCGCCCCCTCCCCCTCCTCCCTCTCTGCAGATGACTTCGTCAACCATTTTGAAAAGAAGGTCGACTGTCATCCGATCCTCGTTATAAGTCAAACGACACTGCTGGTTCTGCTCACACTGCCCTACCCTGTGCTCTGACCTCTTTCTCCCCTCTCTCTCCAGATGAAATCTCGTTGTGACGGCCGGCCGCCCAACAACCTGCCCGCTGACCCTATCCCCTCCTCTCTTCTCCAGACCATTTCCGGAGACCTTCTCCCTTACCTCACCTCGCTCATCAACTCATCCCTGACCGTTGGCTACGTCCCTTCCGTCTTCAAGAGAGCGAGAGTTGCACCCCTTCTGAAAAAACCTACACTCGATCCCTCCGATGTCAACAATTACAGACCAGTATCCCTTCTTTCATTCTCTCCAAAACTCTTGAACGTGCTGTCCTTGGCCAGCTCTCCCGCTATCTCTCTCTGAATGACCTTCTTGATCCAAATCAGTCAGGTTTCAAGACTAGTCATTCAACTGAGACTACTCTCCTCTGTATCACGGAGGCGCTCCGCACTGCTGCTAACTCTCTCTCCTCTGCTCTCATCCTTCTAGATCTATCGGCTGCCTTCGATACTGTGAACCATCAGATCCTCCTCTCCACCCTCTCCGAGTTGGGCATCTCCGGCGCGGCCCACGCTGGATTGCGTCCTGTCTGACAGGTCGCTCCTACCAGGTGGCGTGGCGAGAATCTGTCTCCTCACCACGCGCTCTCACCACTGGTGTCCCCCAGGGCTCTGTTCTTGGCCCTCTCCTATTCTCGCTATACACCAAGTCACTGGCTCTGTCATAACCTCACATGGTCTCTCTTATCATTGCTATGCAGACTGTTAATCTTCTCCTTTCCCCCTTCTGATGACCAGGTGGCGATATATCTCTGCATGTCTGGCAGACATATCAGTGTGGATGACGGATCACCACCTCAAGCTGAACCTCGGCAAGACGGACTGCTCTTCCTCCCGGGGAAGGACTGCCCGTTCCATGATCTCGCCACACGGTTGACAACTCCATTGTGTCCTCCTCCCAGAGCGCCAAGAACCTTGGCGTGATCCTGGACAACACCCTGTCGTTCTCAACTAACATCAAGGCGGTGGCCCGTCCTGTAGGTTCATGCTCTACAACATCCGCAGTAATGACCCTGCCTCACACAGGAAGCGGCGCAGGTCCTAATCCAGGCACTTGTCATCTCCCGTCTGGATTACTGCAACTCGCTGTTGGCTGGGCTCCCTGCCTGTGCCATTAAACCCCTTCAACTCATCCAGAACGCCGCAGCCCGTCTGGTGTTCAACCTTCCCAAGTTCTCTCACGTCACCCCGCTCCTCCGTTCTCTCCACTGGCTTCCAGTTGAAGCTGCATCCGCTATAAGACCATGGTGCTTGCCTACGGAGCTGTGAGGGGAACGGCACCTCAGTACCTGTTATATACCTCAGGCTCTGATCAGGCCCTACACCCAAACAAGGGCACTGCGTTCATCCACCTCTGGCCTGCTCGCCTCCCTACCACTGAGGAAGTACAGCTCCCGCTCAGCCCAGTCAAAACTGTTCGCTGCCCTGGCCCCCAATGGTGGAACAAACTTCACGACGCCAGGACAGCGGAGTCAATCACCACCTTCCGGAGACACCTGAAACCCCACCTCTTTAAGGAATACCTAGGATAGGTTAAGTAATCCCTCTCACCCCACCCCCTAAGTTTTAGATGCACTATTGTTAAGTGACTGTCCCACTGGATGTCATAAGGTGAATGCACCAATTTGTAAGTCGCTCTGGATAAGAGCGTCTGCTAAATGACTTAAATGTAAATGTAATGTAAATGTATATACTGTAATGTAGTGGACTGTCATTCAGACTGTTATATACTGTAATGTAATGAGTGGACTGTCATTCAGACTGTTATATACTGTCATTCAGACTGTTATATACTGTAATGTAATGGACTGTCATTCAGTCTGTTATATACTGTAATGTAGTGGACTGTCATTCAGACTGTTATATACTGTATTGTAGTGGACTGTCATTCAGACTGTTATAGACTGTCATTCAGACTGTTATATACTGTCATTCAGTCTGTTATATACTGTAATGTAGTGGACTGTCATTCAGTCTGTTATATACTGTAATGTAGTGGACTGTCATTCAGACTGTTATATACTGTCATTCAGACTGTTATATACTGTAATGTAGTGGACTGTCATTCAGACTGTTATATACTGTAATGTAGTGGACTGTCATTCAGTCTGTTATATACTGTAATGTAGTGGACTGTCATTCAGTCTGTTATATACTGTAATGTAGTGGACTGTCATTCAGTCTGTTATATACTGTAATGTAGTGGACTGTCATTCAGTCTGTTATATACTGTCATTCAGTCTGTTATATACTGTAATATAGTGGACTGTCATTCAGACTGTTATATACTGTAATGTAGTGGACTGTCATTCAGACTGTTATATATTGTAATGTAGCGGACTGTCATTCAGTCTGTTATATACTGTAATGTAGTGGACTGTCATTCAGACTGTTATATACTGTCATTCAGACTGTTATATACTGTAATGTAGTGGACTGTCATTCAGACTGTTATATACTGTAATGTAGAGGACTGTCATTCAGTCTGTTATATACTGTAATGTAGTGGACTGTCATTCAGTCTGTTATATACTGTAATGTAATGGACTGTCATTCAGTCTGTTATATACTGTAATGTAGTGGACTGTCATTCAGTCTGTTATATACTGTAATGTAGTGGACTGTCATTCAGACTGTTATATACTGTAATGTAGTGGACTGTCATTCAGACTGTTATATACTGTCATTCAGACTGTTATATACTGTAATGTAGTGGACTGTCATTCAGTCTGTTATATACTGTCATTCAGACTGTTATATACTGTAATGTAGTGGACTGTCATTCAGACTGTTATATACTGTAATGTAGAGGACTGTCATTCAGTCTGTTATATACTGTAATGTAGTGGACTGTCATTCAGTCTGTTATATACTGTAATGTAATGGACTGTCATTCAGTCTGTTATATACTGTAATGTAGTGGACTGTCATTCAGTCTGTTATATACTGTAATGTAGTGGACTGTCATTCAGTCTGTTATATACTGTAATGTAGTGGACTGTCATTCAGACTGTTATAGACTGTCATTCAGACTGTTATATACTGTCATTCAGTCTGTTATATACTGTAATGTAGTGGACTGTCATTCAGACTGTTATATACTGTCATGTAGTGGACTGTCATTCAGACTGTTATATACTGTCATTCAGACTGTTATATACTGTAATGTAGTGGACTGTCATTCAGTCTATTATATATTGTAATGTAGTGGACTGTCATTCAGTCTGTTATATACTGTAATGTAGTGGACTGTCATTCAGTCTGTTATATACTGTAATGTAGTGGACTGTCATTCAGTCTGTTATATACTGTCATTCAGTCTGTTATATACTGTAATATAGTGGACTGTCATTCAGACTGTTATATACTGTAATGTAGTGGACTGTCATTCAGACTGTTATATATTGTAATGTAGCGGACTGTCATTCAGTCTGTTATATACTGTAATGTAGTGGACTGTCATTCAGACTGTTATATACTGTCATTCAGACTGTTATATACTGTAATGTAGTGGACTGTCATTCAGACTGTTATATACTGTAATGTAGAGGACTGTCATTCAGTCTGTTATATACTGTAATGTAGTGGACTGTCATTCAGTCTGTTATATACTGTAATGTAATGGACTGTCATTCAGTCTGTTATATACTGTAATGTAGTGGACTGTCATTCAGTCTGTTATATACTGTAATGTAGTGGACTGTCATTCAGACTGTTATATACTGTAATGTAGTGGACTGTCATTCAGACTGTTATATACTGTCATTCAGACTGTTATATACTGTAATGTAGTGGACTGTCATTCAGTCTGTTATATACTGTCATTCAGACTGTTATATACTGTAATGTAGTGGACTGTCATTCAGACTGTTATATACTGTAATGTAGAGGACTGTCATTCAGTCTGTTATATACTGTAATGTAGTGGACTGTCATTCAGTCTGTTATATACTGTAATGTAATGGACTGTCATTCAGTCTGTTATATACTGTAATGTAGTGGACTGTCATTCAGTCTGTTATATACTGTAATGTAGTGGACTGTCATTCAGACTGTTATATACTGTAATGTAGTGGACTGTCATTCAGACTGTTATATACTGTCATTCAGACTGTTATATATTGTAATGTAGTGGACTGTCATTCAGACTGTTATATACTGTCATTCAGTCTGTTATATACTGTAATGTAGTGGACTGTCATTCAGACTGTTATATACTGTAATGTGGTGGACTGTCATTCAGACTGTTATATACTGTCATTCAGACTGTTATATATTGTAATGTAGTGGACTGTCATTCAGTCTGTTATATACTGTAATGTAGTGGACTGTCATTCAGTCTGTTATATACTGTAATGTAGTGGACTGTCATTCAGTCTGTTATATACTGTCATTCAGTCTGTTATATACTGTAATGTAGTGGACTGTCATTCAGACTGTTATATACTGTAATGTAGTGGACTGTCATTCAGACTGTTATATATTGTAATGTAGCGGACTGTCATTCAGTCTGTTATATACTGTAATGTAGTGGACTGTCATTCAGTCTGTTATATACTGTCATTCAGTCTGTTATATACTGTCATTCAGTCTGTTATATAATGTAATGTAGTGGACTGTTATTCAGACTGTTATATACTGTAATGTAGTGGACTGTCATTCAGTCTGTTATATACTGTCATTCAGTCTGTTATATACTGTAATGTAGTGGACTGTCATTCAGTCTGTTATATACTGTAATGTAGTGGACTGTCATTCAGACTGTTATATACTGTAATGTAGTGGACTGTCATTCAGACTGTTATATACTGTAATGTAATGAGTGGACTGTCATTCAGACTGTTATATACTGTCATTCAGACTGTTATATACTGTAATGTAATGGACTGTCATTCAGTCTGTTATATACTGTAATGTAGTGGACTGTCATTCAGACTGTTATATACTGTATTGTAGTGGACTGTCATTCAGACTGTTATAGACTGTCATTCAGACTGTTATATACTGTCATTCAGTCTGTTATATACTGTAATGTAGTGGACTGTCATTCAGTCTGTTATATACTGTAATGTAGTGGACTGTCATTCAGACTGTTATAGACTGTCATTCAGACTGTTATATACTGTCATTCAGTCTGTTATATACTGTAATGTAGTGGACTGTCATTCAGACTGTTATATACTGTCATGTAGTGGACTGTCATTCAGACTGTTATATACTGTCATTCAGACTGTTATATACTGTCATTCAGACTGTTATATACCGTAATGTAGTGGACTGTCATTCAGTCTGTTATATACTGTAATGTAGTGGACTGTCATTCAGTCTGTTATATACTGTAATATAGTGGACTGTCATTCAGACATAGTCTGTCACTATTGTACTAGAAGCACAAGCAGTGGACATCTGTCATTCAGTGACAAATGATTTTATTTGATTTTATTTGAGAATGTAATGTAGTGGACTGTCATTCAGTCTGTTATATACTGTCATTCAGTCTGTTATATACTGTAATGTAGTGGACTGTCATTCAGACTGTTATATACTGTAATGTAGTGGACTATCATTCAGACTGTTATATACTGTATTCAGACTGTTATATACTGTAATGTAGTGACTGTCATTCAGACTGTTATATACTGTCATTCAGTCTGTTATATACTGTAATGTAGTGGACTGTCATTCAGTCTGTTATATACTGTAATGTAGTGGACTGTCATTCAGACTGTTATATACTGACTGTTATATACTGTAATTGGACTGTCATTCAGACTGTTATATTCATTCAGACTGTTACTGTCATTCAGACTGTTATATACTGTCATTCAGTCTGTTATATACTGTAATGTAGTGGACTGTCATTCAGTCTGTTATATACTGTAATGTAGTGGACTGTCATTCAGACTGTTATATACTGTCATTCAGACTGTTATATACTGTCATTCAGTCTGTTATATACTGTAATGTAGTGGACTGTCATTCAGACTGTTATATACTGTAATGTAGTGGACTGTCATTCAGACTGTTATATACTGTCATTCAGACTGTTATATACTGTAATGTAGTGGACTGTCATTCAGTCTGTTATATACTGTAATGTAGTGGACTGTCATTCAGTCTGTTATATACTGTAATGTAGTGGACTGTCATTCAGTCTGTTATATACTGTAATGTAGTGGACTGTCATTCAGTCTGTTATATACTGTCATTCAGTCTGTTATATACTGTAATATAGTGGACTGTCATTCAGACTGTTATATACTGTAATGTAGTGGACTGTCATTCAGACTGTTATATATTGTAATGTAGCGGACTGTCATTCAGTCTGTTATATACTGTAATGTAGTGGACTGTCATTCAGACTGTTATATACTGTCATTCAGACTGTTATATACTGTAATGTAGTGGACTGTCATTCAGACTGTTATATACTGTAATGTAGAGGACTGTCATTCAGTCTGTTATATACTGTAATGTAGTGGACTGTCATTCAGTCTGTTATATACTGTAATGTAATGGACTGTCATTCAGTCTGTTATATACTGTAATGTAGTGGACTGTCATTCAGTCTGTTATATACTGTAATGTAGTGGACTGTCATTCAGACTGTTATATACTGTAATGTAGTGGACTGTCATTCAGACTGTTATATACTGTCATTCAGACTGTTATATACTGTAATGTAGTGGACTGTCATTCAGTCTGTTATATACTGTCATTCAGACTGTTATATACTGTAATGTAGTGGACTGTCATTCAGACTGTTATATACTGTAATGTAGAGGACTGTCATTCAGTCTGTTATATACTGTAATGTAGTGGACTGTCATTCAGTCTGTTATATACTGTAATGTAATGGACTGTCATTCAGTCTGTTATATACTGTAATGTAGTGGACTGTCATTCAGTCTGTTATATACTGTAATGTAGTGGACTGTCATTCAGACTGTTATATACTGTAATGTAGTGGACTGTCATTCAGACTGTTATATACTGTCATTCAGACTGTTATATATTGTAATGTAGTGGACTGTCATTCAGACTGTTATATACTGTCATTCAGTCTGTTATATACTGTAATGTAGTGGACTGTCATTCAGACTGTTATATACTGTAATGTGGTGGACTGTCATTCAGACTGTTATATACTGTCATTCAGACTGTTATATATTGTAATGTAGTGGACTGTCATTCAGTCTGTTATATACTGTAATGTAGTGGACTGTCATTCAGTCTGTTATATACTGTAATGTAGTGGACTGTCATTCAGTCTGTTATATACTGTCATTCAGTCTGTTATATACTGTAATGTAGTGGACTGTCATTCAGACTGTTATATACTGTAATGTAGTGGACTGTCATTCAGACTGTTATATATTGTAATGTAGCGGACTGTCATTCAGTCTGTTATATACTGTAATGTAGTGGACTGTCATTCAGTCTGTTATATACTGTCATTCAGTCTGTTATATACTGTCATTCAGTCTGTTATATAATGTAATGTAGTGGACTGTTATTCAGACTGTTATATACTGTAATGTAGTGGACTGTCATTCAGTCTGTTATATACTGTCATTCAGTCTGTTATATACTGTAATGTAGTGGACTGTCATTCAGTCTGTTATATACTGTAATGTAGTGGACTGTCATTCAGACTGTTATATACTGTAATGTAGTGGACTGTCATTCAGACTGTTATATACTGTAATGTAATGAGTGGACTGTCATTCAGACTGTTATATACTGTCATTCAGACTGTTATATACTGTAATGTAATGGACTGTCATTCAGTCTGTTATATACTGTAATGTAGTGGACTGTCATTCAGACTGTTATATACTGTATTGTAGTGGACTGTCATTCAGACTGTTATAGACTGTCATTCAGACTGTTATATACTGTCATTCAGTCTGTTATATACTGTAATGTAGTGGACTGTCATTCAGTCTGTTATATACTGTAATGTAGTGGACTGTCATTCAGACTGTTATAGACTGTCATTCAGACTGTTATATACTGTCATTCAGTCTGTTATATACTGTAATGTAGTGGACTGTCATTCAGACTGTTATATACTGTCATGTAGTGGACTGTCATTCAGACTGTTATATACTGTCATTCAGACTGTTATATACTGTCATTCAGACTGTTATATACCGTAATGTAGTGGACTGTCATTCAGTCTGTTATATACTGTAATGTAGTGGACTGTCATTCAGTCTGTTATATACTGTAATATAGTGGACTGTCATTCAGACATAGTCTGTCACTGCATTGTCGGAACTAGAAGCACAAGTCATTTCATTACACTGCATTTAACATCTGCTAACCATGTGTATGTGACAAATAAAATTTGATTTTATTTGATTTTATTTGAGAATGTAATGTAGTGGACTGTCATTCAGTCTGTTATATACTGTCATTCAGTCTGTTATATACTGTAATGTAGTGGACTGTCATTCAGACTGTTATATACTGTAATGTAGTGGACTATCATTCAGACTGTTATATACTTTCATTCAGTCTGTTATATACTGTCATTCAGTCTGTTATATAATGTAATGTAGTGGACTGTTATTCAGACTGTTATATACTGTAATGTAGTGGACTGTCATTCAGTCTGTTATATACTGTCATTCAGTCTGTTATATACTGTAATGTAGTGGACTGTCATTCAGTCTGTTATATACTGTAATGTAGTGGACTGTCATTCAGACTGTTATATACTGTAATGTAGTGGACTGTCATTCAGACTGTTATATACTGTAATGTAATGAGTGGACTGTCATTCAGACTGTTATATACTGTCATTCAGACTGTTATATACTGTAATGTGGTGGACTGTCATTCAGTCTATTATATATTGTAATGTAGTGGACTGTCATTCAGTCTGTTATATACTGTAATGTAGTGGACTGTCATTCAGTCTGTTATATACTGTAATGTAGTGGACTGTCATTCAGTCTGTTATATACTGTCATTCAGTCTGTTATATACTGTAATATAGTGGACTGTCATTCAGACTGTTATATACTGTAATGTAGTGGACTGTCATTCAGACTGTTATATACTGTCATTCAGACTGTTATATACTGTAATGTAGTGGACTGTCATTCAGTCTGTTATATACTGTAATGTAATGGACTGTCATTCAGTCTGTTATATACTGTAATGTAGTGGACTGTCATTCAGTCTGTTATATACTGTAATGTAGTGGACTGTCATTCAGACTGTTATATACTGTCATTCAGTCTGTTATATACTGTAATATAGTGGACTGTCATTCAGACTGTTATATACTGTAATGTAGTGGACTGTCATTCAGACTGTTATATACTGTAATGTAGTGGACTGTCATTCAGTCTGTTATATACTGTAATGTAGTGGACTGTCATTCAGACTGTTATATACTGTCATTCAGACTGTTATATACTGTAATGTAGTGGACTGTCATTCAGACTGTTATATACTGTAATGTAGTGGACTGTCATTCAGTCTGTTATATACTGTAATGTAGTGGACTGTCATTCAGTCTGTTATATACTGTAATGTAATGGACTGTCATTCAGTCTGTTATATACTGTAATGTAGTGGACTGTCATTCAGTCTGTTATATACTGTAATGTAGTGGACTGTCATTCAGACTGTTATATACTGTAATGTAGTGGACTGTCATTCAGACTGTTATATACTGTCATTCAGACTGTTATATACTGTAATGTAGTGGACTGTCATTCAGTCTGTTATATACTGTCATTCAGACTGTTATATACTGTAATGTAGTGGACTGTCATTCAGACTGTTATATACTGTAATGTAGTGGACTGTCATTCAGTCTGTTATATACTGTAATGTAGTGGACTGTCATTCAGACTGTTATATACTGTAATGTAATGGACTGTCATTCAGTCTGTTATATACTGTAATGTAGTGGACTGTCATTCAGTCTGTTATATACTGTAATGTAGTGGACTGTCATTCAGACTGTTATATACTGTAATGTAGTGGACTGTCATTCAGACTGTTATATACTGTCATTCAGACTGTTATATACTGTAATGTAGTGGACTGTCATTCAGACTGTTATATACTGTCATTCAGTCTGTTATATACTGTAATGTAGTGGACTGTCATTCAGACTGTTATATACTGTAATGTAGTGGACTGTCATTCAGACTGTTATATACTGTCATTCAGTCTGTTATATACTGTAATGTAGTGGACTGTCATTCAGTCTGTTATATACTGTAATGTAGTGGACTGTCATTCAGTCTGTTATATACTGTAATGTAGTGGACTGTCATTCAGTCTGTTATATACTGTCATTCAGTCTGTTATATACTGTAATGTAGTGGACTGTCATTCAGACTGTTATATACTGTAATGTAGTGGACTGTCATTCAGACTGTTATATATTGTAATGTAGCGGACTGTCATTCAGTCTGTTATATACTGTAATGTAGTGGACTGTCATTCAGTCTGTTATATACTGTCATTCAGTCTGTTATATACTGTCATTCAGTCTGTTATATACTGTAATGTAGTGGACTGTCATTCAGACTGTTATATACTGTAATGTAGTGGACTGTCATTCAGTCTGTTATATACTGTCATTCAGTCTGTTATATACTGTAATGTAGTGGACTGTCATTCAGTCTGTTATATACTGTAATGTAGTGGACTGTCATTCAGACTGTTATATACTGTAATGTAGTGGACTGTCATTCAGACTGTTATATACTGTAATGTAGTGGACTGTCATTCAGACTGTTATATACTGTCATTCAGACTGTTATATACTGTAATGTAATGGACTGTCATTCAGTCTGTTATATACTGTAATGTAGTGGACTGTCATTCAGACTGTTATATACTGTAATGTAGTGGACTGTCATTCAGACTGTTATATACTGTCATTCAGACTGTTATATACTGTCATTCAGTCTGTTATATACTGTAATGTAGTGGACTGTCATTCAGTCTGTTATATACTGTAATGTAGTGGACTGTCATTCAGACTGTTATAGACTGTCATTCAGACTGTTATATACTGTCATTCAGTCTGTTATATACTGTAATGTAGTGGACTGTCATTCAGACTGTTATATACTGTCATGTAGTGGACTGTCATTCAGACTGTTATATACTGTCATTCAGACTGTTATATACTGTCATTCAGACTGTTATATACCGTAATGTAGTGGACTGTCATTCAGTCTGTTATATACTGTAATGTAGTGGACTGTCATTCAGTCTGTTATATACTGTAATATAGTGGACTGTCATTCAGACATAGTCTGTCACTGCATTGTCGGAACTAGAAGCACAAGCATTTCGCTACACTCGCATTTAACATCTGCTAACCATGTGTATGTGACAAATAAAATTTGATTTTATTTGATTTTATTTGAGAATGTAATGTAGTGGACTGTCATTCAGTCTGTTATATACTGTCATTCAGTCTGTTATATACTGTAATGTAGTGGACTGTCATTCAGACTGTTATATACTGTAATGTAGTGGACTATCATTCAGACTGTTATATACTTTCATTCAGTCTGTTATATACTGTCATTCAGTCTGTTATATAATGTAATGTAGTGGACTGTTATTCAGACTGTTATATACTGTAATGTAGTGGACTGTCATTCAGTCTGTTATATACTGTCATTCAGTCTGTTATATACTGTAATGTAGTGGACTGTCATTCAGTCTGTTATATACTGTAATGTAGTGGACTGTCATTCAGACTGTTATATACTGTAATGTAGTGGACTGTCATTCAGACTGTTATATACTGTAATGTAATGAGTGGACTGTCATTCAGACTGTTATATACTGTCATTCAGACTGTTATATACTGTAATGTGGTGGACTGTCATTCAGTCTATTATATATTGTAATGTAGTGGACTGTCATTCAGTCTGTTATATACTGTAATGTAGTGGACTGTCATTCAGTCTGTTATATACTGTAATGTAGTGGACTGTCATTCAGTCTGTTATATACTGTCATTCAGTCTGTTATATACTGTAATATAGTGGACTGTCATTCAGACTGTTATATACTGTAATGTAGTGGACTGTCATTCAGACTGTTATATACTGTCATTCAGACTGTTATATACTGTAATGTAGTGGACTGTCATTCAGTCTGTTATATACTGTAATGTAATGGACTGTCATTCAGTCTGTTATATACTGTAATGTAGTGGACTGTCATTCAGTCTGTTATATACTGTAATGTAGTGGACTGTCATTCAGACAGTTATATACTGTAATGTAGTGGACTGTCATTCAGACTGTTATATACTGTCATTCAGACTGTTATATACTGTAATGTAGTGGACTGTCATTCAGTCTGTTATATACTGTAATGTAGTGGACTGTCATTCAGTCTGTTATATACTGTAATGTAGTGGACTGTCATTCAGTCTGTTATATACTGTCATGTAGTGGACTGTTATTCAGACTGTTATATACTGTAATGTAGTGGACTGTCATTCAGTCTGTTATATACTGTCATGTAGTGGACTGTTATTCAGTCTGTTATATACTGTCATGTAGTGGACTGTTATTCAGACTGTTATATACTGTCATTCAGACTGTTATATACTGTAATGTAGTGGACTGTCATTCAGTCTGTTATATACTGTAATGTAGTGGACTGTCATTCAGACTGTTATATACTGTCATTCAGACTGTTATATACTGTAATGTAGTGGACTGTCATTCAGTCTGTTATATACTGTAATGTAGTGGACTGTTATTCAGACTGTTATATACTGTAATGTAGTGGACTGTCATTCAGTCTGTTATATACTGTCATGTAGTGGACTGTTATTCAGACTG
>NW_025746552.1:55000-103802 GCF_021184085.1 Oncorhynchus gorbuscha | reverse complement strand
GGGATACCTACTCAGTTGGGTAAAGGGGGGTACCTAGTCAGTTGGGGAAAAGGGGGATACCTAGTCAGTTGGGGAAAGGGGGTACCTAGTCAGTTGGGGAAAGGGCAAGGGGGATACCTACTCAGTTGGGTAAAGGGGGGATACCTAGTCAGTTGGGGAAAGGGGATACCTACTCAGTTGGGTAAAGGGGGGTACCTAGTCAGTTGGGGAAAGGGGGATACCTAGTCAGTTGGGGAAAGGGGGTACCTAGTCAGTTGGGGAAAGGGAAAGGGGGATACCTAGTCAGTTGGGGAAAAGGGGGTACCTAGTCAGTTGGGGAAAGGGGGGATACCTACTCAGTTGGGGAAAGGGGGATACCTAGTCAGTTGGGGAAAGGGGGATACCTAGTCAGTTGGGGAAAGGGGGTACCTAGTCAGTTGGGGAAAGGGGGGATACCTACTCAGTTGGGGAAAGGGGGGTACCTAGTCAGTTGGGGAAAGGGGGGATACCTAGTCAGTTGGGGAAAGGGGGGACACCTACTCAGTTGGGGAAAGGGGGGTACCTAGTCAGTTGGGGAAAGGGGGATACCTAGTCAGTTGGGGAAAGGGGGATACCTAGTCAGTTGGGGAAAGGGGGATACCTAGTCAGTTGGGGAAAGGGGGATACCTAGTCAGTTGGGGAAAGGGGGATACCTAGTCAGTTGGGGAAAGGGGGATACCTAGTCAGTTGGGGAAAGGGGGGATACCTAGTCAGTTGGGGAAAGGGGGGTACCTAGTCAGTTGGGGAAAGGGGGATACCTAGTCAGTTGGGGAAAGGGGGGATACCTAGTCAGTTGGGGAAAGGGGGATACCTAGTCAGTTGGGGAAAGGGGGATACCTAGTCAGTTGGGGAAAGGGGGATACCTAGTCAGTTGGGGAAAGGGGGAGATACGTAGTCAGTTGGGGAAAGGTGGATACCTAGTCAGTTGGGGAAAGGGGGGATACCTAGTCAGTTGGGGAAAGGGGGATACCTAGTCAGTTGGGGAAAGGGGGTACCTAGTCAGTTGGGGAAAGGGAAAGGGGGATACCTAGTCAGTTGGGGAAAAGGGGGTACCTAGTCAGTTGGGGAAAGGGGGGATACCTACTCAGTTGGGGAAAGGGGGATACCTAGTCAGTTGGGGAAAGGGGGATACCTAGTCAGTTGGGGAAAGGGGGGTACCTAGTCAGTTGGGGAAAGGGGGGATACCTACTCAGTTGGGGAAAGGGGGGTACCTAGTCAGTTGGGGAAAGGGGGGATACCTAGTCAGTTGGGGAAAGGGGGGACACCTACTCAGTTGGGGAAAGGGGGTACCTAGTCAGTTGGGGAAAGGGGGATACCTAGTCAGTTGGGGAAAGGGGGATACCTAGTCAGTTGGGGAAAGGGGGATACCTAGTCAGTTGGGGAAAGGGGGATACCTAGTCAGTTGGGGAAAGGGGGATACCTAGTCAGTTGGGGAAAGGGGGATACCTAGTCAGTTGGGGAAAGGGGGGATACCTAGTCAGTTGGGGAAAGGGGGTACCTAGTCAGTTGGGGAAAGGGGGATACCTAGTCAGTTGGGGAAAGGGGGATACCTAGTCAGTTGGGGAAAGGGGGATACCTAGTCAGTTGGGGAAAGGGGGGATACCTAGTCAGTTGGGGAAAGGGGGATACCTAGTCAGTTGGGGAAAGGGGGAGATACGTAGTCAGTTGGGGAAAGGTGGATACCTAGTCAGTTGGGGAAAGGGGGGATACCTAGTCAGTTGGGGAAAGGGGGATAGCTAGTCAGTTGGGGAAAGGGGGATACCTAGTCAGTTGGGGAAAGGGGGATACCTAGTCAGTTGGGGAAAGGGGGATACCTAGTCAGTTGGGGAAAGGGGGGTACCTAGTCAGTTGGGGAAAGGGGGGATACCTAGTCAGTTGGGGAAAGGGGGATACCTAGTCAGTTGGGGAAAGGGGGGATACCTAGTCAGTTGGGGAAAGGGGGATACCTAGTCAGTTGGGGAAAGGGGGGATACCTAGTCAGTTGGGGAAAGGGGGATACCTAGTCAGTTGGGGAAAGGGGGGATACCTAGTCAGTTGGGGAAAGGGGAGGGTACCTACTCAGTTGGGGAAAGGGATACCTAGTCAGTTGGGGAAAGGGGGTTACCTAGTCAGTTGGGGAAAGGGGGATACCTACTCAGTTGGGGAAAGGGGATACCTAGCCAGTTGGGGAAAGAGGGGTACCTAGTCAGTTGGGGAAAGGGGGGATACCTAGTCAGTTGGGGAAAGGGGGATACCTAGTCAGTTGGGGAAAGGGGATACCTACTCAGTTGGGGAAAGGGGGGTACCTACTCAGTTGGGGAAAGGGGGATACCTACTTAGTTGGGGAAAGGGGATACCTACTCAGTTGGGGAAAGGGGGGGTACCTACTCAGTTGGGGAAAGGGGGATACCTACTCAGTTGGGGAAAGGGGGGGATACCTACTCAGTTGTACAACTGAATGCCTTCAACTGAAATGTGTCTTCCACATTCAACCCAACCCCTCTGAATCAGAGAGGTGCGGGGGGGGCTGACTTAATCGACATCCACGTCAAAGGTACCCAGGGAACAGTGGGTTAACTGCCTTGTTCAGGGGCACAGTTGGTTAACTGCCTTGTTCGGGGTAACAGTGGGTTAACTGCCTTGTTCAGGGGCACAGTGGGTTAACTGCCTTGTTCAGGGGAACAGTGGGTTAACTGCCTTGTTCAGGGGAACAGTGGGTTAACTGCCTTGTTCGGGGTAACAGTGGGTTAACTGCCTTGTTCAGGGGCACTGTGGGTTAACTGCCTTGTTCGGGGTAACAGTGGGTTAACTGCCTTGTTCAGGGGCACAGTGGGTTAACTGCCTTGTTCAGGGGAACAGTGGGTTAACTGCCTTGTTCAGGGGAACAGTGGGTTAACTGCCTTGTTCGGGGTAACAGTGGGTTAACTGCCTTGTTCAGGAGCACTGTGGGTTAACTGCCTTGTTCGGGGTAACAGTGGGTTAACTGCCTTGTTCAGGGGCACAGTGGGTTAACTGCAATCTGTGTTCCTTTGATTTTCCCATTAACAGGGATTAGAATGGGCAGACACCTAAAAAAAAACTCCAGATTGATTCTGGATTCTCGGTTTTCGCCTGCCATATCAGTTCTGTCATACCACAGACATTACTTTAACAGTTTTAGAAACTTCAGAGTGTTTTCTGTCCAAATACTACCAATTATATGCATATCCTAGCTCCTGGGCCTGAGTAACAGGCAGTTTACTTTGGGCATGTCAGTCATCCGATATTTTCGAATACTGCCCCCGGCCCTCAGGGAGTTAACTTCTGCCCGACTGAAGGGGCAGTGAGGGGGCAGAGTGATTACAAGCATGAGGCAAATTCCACAGATTCCCTGTTAAACATTCATCTCAAGTTGTTGATTTTGTGTTTAGTACGAACTGCTAGTTTGTTTGGATAGCCATTACCATGGCCTTTGTTTGTACTCAATTCCCGGGGAGAGTTGAAAGAAAAACACCCATTACAGTTTCGTTGATGAAGTCACATCTCTGAGTCTTTTTCCTGCTGTCCCTTTTGATCTTGTTCGTGAATAGGAAAGGAGTTTCACAATATATAATATTTTTATGGAATAAAAACAGAAAATGGTAGAACACTTCATTGTGAGGCTAAATATCAGGGCTGAACATGCAGATAAATGAAAGTCAGGTAAATTAATTTTGCTGGAGTCTCAGGACTGACAGGTTAATTCAGGGTGAAATGTCTAATTTCTGTAAAAAAAAAAGAAGAGGGAAAATCATGACAGATTAATCTACAATCAACATTCCTCTGTAAACTACAGAATGAAGCAGTAGTTCTATTGAGAGGTACTGACCCTGGGTTCCTGAGAGCCTCAGTGTAAACTACAGAATGAAGCAGTAGTTCTGTTGAGAGGTACTGACCCTGGGTTCCTGAGAGCCTCACAGTGTAAACTACAGAACGAAGCAGTAGTTCTATTGAGAGGTACTGACCTGGGTTCCTGAGAGCCCCACGGTGTAAACCACAGAACGAAGCAAGTAGTTCTATTGAGAGGTACTGACCCTGGGTTCTGAGAGCCTCACGGTCTGCAAACTACAGAACGAAGCAGTAGTTCTATTGAGAAGTACTGACCCTGGGTTCTGAGAGCCTCACAATGTAAACTACAGAAGGAAACAGTAGTTCTATTGAGAGGTACTGATCCTGGGTTCCTGAGAGCCTCCCCGGTGTAAAACTACAGAACGAAGCAGTAGTTCTATTGAGAGGTACTGACCCTGGGTTCCTGAGAGCCTCACAGTGTAAAACTACAGAAGGAAGCAGTAGTTCTATTGAGAGGTACTGACCCCTGGGTTCTGAGAGCCTCACAGTGTAAACTACAGAAGGAAGCAGTAGTTCTATTGAGAGGTACTGACCCTGGGTTCCTGAGAGCCTCACAGTGTAAACTACAGAAGGAAGCAGTAGTTCTTGAGAGGTACTGACCTGGGTTCCTGAGAGCCTCACAGTGTAAACTACAGAAGGAAGCAGTAGTTCTATTGAGAGGTACTGACCCTGGGTTCCTGAGAGCCTCACAGTGTAAACTACAGAAGGAAGCAGTAGTTCTATTGAGAGGTACTGACCCTGGGTTCTATTATTATCTGAGGTGGTAAGGTCCCAGATGGATCTAGTCTGGGTGTATTATTATCTGAGGTGGTAAAGGTCTCAGATTGATCTAGTCTGGTTTAGTATTATCTGATATGTTAAAGGTCCCAGATTGATCTAGTCTGGTTTAGTATCTGAGGTGGTCTGGTTTATTATTGATCTAGTCTGGTTTATTATTGATCTAGTCTGGTTTATTATTGGATCTAGTCTGGTTTATTATTGATCTAGTCTGGTTTAGTATTGATCTAGTCTGGTTTATTATTGATCTAGTCTGGTTTAGTATTATCTGATGGTAAAGGTCCCAGATTGATCTGGTTATTAGATTTTGGTTTATTATTGATCTAGTCCCAGATTGATCTAGTCTGGTTTATTATTGATCTAGTCTGGTTTTATTATTGATCTAGTCTGGTTTATTATTGATCTAGTCTGGTTTATTATTGATCTAGTCTGGTTTATTATTGATCTAGTCCTGGTTTATTACTATCTGAGGTGGTAAGGTCCCAGGTCAGTCTAGTCTGGTTTGTTATCTACAGAGGTGGTAGGTGCAGATTGATCTAGTGGTCCTGTAGTTTATTATCTGAGGTGGTAAAAGGTCCCAGATTGATCTAGTCTGGTTTTAGTATTATCTGGTGTGGTAAGGTCCCAGATTCAGTGGTTGTATTGTAATGTAGGTCTATAGGGAGGATGGTGTTCATATTGTAACATACAGTGGTTGTATTGTAATGTAGGTCTATAGGGAGGATAGGTCCTGTTGGTGTTCATATTGTAACATACAGTGGTTGTATTGTAATGTAGGTCTATAGGGACGATGGGTCCTGTTGGTGTTCATATTGTAACATGCAGTGGTTGTATTGTAATGTAGGTCTATAGGGAGGATAGGTCCTGTTGGTGTTCATATTGTAACATACAGTGGTTGTATTGTAATGTAGGTCTATAGGGAGGATAGGTCCTGTTGAGATTGAGTTTTTTGGCCCTTATTTTTTTGTCTTATCTTGTTTGATGAGATTAGTACAGATTCTCCCAGGGGACCCATCTGGAGCATAACCCCACAGGAACCACTGTACTAACTAACTCTCTGCTTCCCCTCTCTTTGTCTCCTCTACTTCCTCCTGCATACATTACAGTCTACCTCAGCCCCACCACATCACTGTTGTCACGCCTGACCTTAGTTATCTTTGTTTTCTTTATTATTTTGGTTAGGTCATGGTGTGACAAGTGGTGTTTTATCCTGTCTAGGGTTTTGTATGTTTATGGGTTGACTAGTCTAGGTGTTTTGTATGTCTATGGTTGCCTAGATTGGTTCTCAATTAGAGGCAGCTGTTTATCGTTTAAAATGGTCTTTTGTCCGGCATTACACACATACTGTCCTCTACATTACTCACACACACACACACACACACACACACACACACACACACACACACACACACACACACACACACACACACACACACACACACACACACACACACACACACACACACACACACACACACACACACACACACACACACACACACACGTAGAGAGAGAGACAGACTAACACACATACTGTCCTCTACATTACTCACATCCTTCTGGTAGCACGGTAGCCTTCACGTCTTCCTCAGGCTTGGAGTGGGAGGCAGACATATTGGAGGTTGGGTCGGGGCGGGGCCTCCATTAAACATGTCCTTCCTCTTCCTCACTGCCCTCGTCCATGTCACCCTGCTCACACACACACACACACACACACACACACACACACACACACACACACACACACACACACACACACACACACACACACACACACACACACACACACACACACACACACACACACACACACACACACACACACACACACACACACACACAAGAGGACAATGTAAAGATGACAGAGTCAGTTCTCTTCCTGGTCTCCTCAATTCACCGTCATTCAAAGACTCAATCATGGACACAAACTGACGGTTAATGGCTGCTTCGCATGATGTATTGTTGTGTCTACCATCTTGCCCTTTGTGCTGTAGTCTGTGCCCAATGTTTGTACCATGTTTTGTGCTGCTACCATGTTGTGTTGCTGCCATGCTGTGTTGTCATGTGTTTCTGCCGTGCTATGTTGTTGTCTTAGGTCTCTCTTTATGTTGTGTTGTGCTCTCTCTTGTCGGATGTACAGTACCAGTCAAAAGTTTGGACACACCTACTCATTCCAAGGATTTTCTTTTTTTTTTTTTTAAACTATTTTCTACATTGCAGAATAATAGTGAAGACATCAGAACTATTAAATATCACGTATGGAATTATGTAGTAACCAAAAAAGTGTTAAACAAATCAAATATATTTTATATGTGAGATACTTCAAATAGCCACCCTTTGCCTTGATGACAGCTTTGCACACTCTTGGCGTTCTCTCAACCAGCTTCACCTGGAATGTTTTCTAACAGTCTTGAAGGAGATCCCACATACTGAGCACTTGTTGGCTGCTTTTCCTTCACTCTGCGGATCAACTCATTCCAAACCATCTCAATTGGGTTGAGGTCAGGTGATTGTGGAGACCAGGTCATCTGATGCAGCAATCCATCACTCTCCTTCTTGGTCAAATAGCCCTTACACAGCCTGGAGGTGTGTTGGGTCATTGTCCTGTTGAACAACAAATGATAGTCCCACTAAGCGTAAACCAGATGGGATGGCGTATCGCTGTAGAATGCTGTGGTGGCCATGCTGGTTAAGTGTGCCTTGAATTCTAAATAAATCACTGACAGTGTCTCCAGCAAGCACCCCACACCATCACACCACCTCCTCCATGCTTCACGGTGGGAACCACACATGCAGAGATCATCCGTTCACCTACTCTGCGTCTCACAAAGACACGGTGGTGGGAACCAAACATTTCAAATTTGGACTCATCAGACCAAAGGACAGATTTTCACTGGTCTAATGTCCGTTACTTGTGTTTCTTGCTTAAGACAAAAATAAGCAAACACTTTTGGTGGGCAAAAACCCCAGTGGCTGGAAGTGCCAAGCTTATAGAAACATACCCCAAGAGACTTGCAGCTGGAATTGCTGCAAAGGTGGCTCTACAAAGTATTGACTTGGAGGGTGTGAATAGTTATGCACGTTCAAGTTCTCTGTTTTTCTTTGGTTCACAATGAAAAATATTTTACATCTTCAAAGTGGTAGACATGTTGTGTAAATCAAATGATACAAACGCCCAAGAAATCCATTTTAATTGCAGGATGAAAGGCAACAAGTGGTTGACAACACCGCACACAACACACACACACACACACACACACACACACACACACACACACACACACACACACACACACACACACACACACACACACACACACACACACACACACACACACACACACACACACACACACACACACACACACACACACACACACACACACACACACAACACACTGTAACAGCTGATGGTCAGCCAGCCTGACAGCTACGAGGTTAAAGGTGGTGGAACAGACGGAACACTTTGTGAACTACTGTCATTGGTTTACAACTTTATATGACCTGGTTCTGTTAATGATCTGTTACAGCTCTATGACAGACAGACAGACGGACGGACGGACGGACGGACGGACGGACGGACGGACGGACGGACGGACGGACGGACGGACGGACGGACAGACAGACAGACAGACAGACAGACAGACAGACAGACAGACAGACAGACAGACAGACAGACAGACAGACAGACAGACCAGGCCACAGGGGTTATGGCACCCTATTCCCTATCTAGTGTTCTACTGTTCTGTTCTACTGTCCTCTTCTGTTCTACTGTCCTCTTCTGTTCTGTTCTACTGTCCTCTTCTGTTCTGTTCTGTTCTGTTCTACTGTCCTCTTCTGTTCTGTTCTACTGTTCTACTGTCCTCTTCTGTTCTGTTCTACTGTTCTACTGTCCTGTCCTCTTCTGTTTTACTGTTCTAATGTCCTCTTCTGTTCTGTTCTACTGTTCTACTGTCCTCTTCTGTTCTGTTCTACTGTCCTGTCCTGTTCTGTTCTACTGTTCTACTGTCCTGTCCTGTTCTGTTCTACTGTCTACTGTCCTCTTCTGTTCTGTTCTACTGTTCTACTGTCCTCTTCTGTTCTGTTCTGTTCTGTTCTACTGTCCTCTTCTGTTCTGTTCTACTGTTCTGTTCTGTTCTACTGTCCTGTTCTGTTCTGTTCTGTTCTGTTCTACTGTCCTCTTCTGTTCTGTTCTGTTCTGTTCTACTGTTCTACTGTCCTCTTCTGTTCTGTTCTACTGTCCTGTTCTGTTCTGTTCTACTGTCCTGTTCTGTTCTACTGTTCCACTGTTCTACTGTCCTGTTCTGTTCTGTTCTACTGTTCTGTCCTGTTCTGTTCTGTTCTACTGTTCTGTCCTGTTCTACTGTTCTACTGTTCTGCTGTCCTGTCCTGTTCTGTTCTACTGTCCTCTTCTGTTCTACTGTCCTCTTCTGTTCTGTTCTACTGTCCTCTTCTGTTCTGTTCTGTTCTACTGTCCTCTTCTGTCCTCTTCTGTTCTGTTCTACTGTCCTCTTCTGTTCTGTTCTACTGTCCTCTTCTGTTCTGTTCTGTTCTGTTCTACTGTCCTCTTCTGTTCTGTTCTACTGTCCTCTTCTGTTCTGTTCTACTGTCCTCTTCTGTTCTGTTCTACTGTCCTCTTCTGTTCTGTTCTGTTCTGTTCTACTGTCCTGTTCTGTTCTGTTCTACTGTCCTGTTCTGTTCTACTGTTCCACTGTTCTACTGTCCTGTTCTGTTCTGTTCTACTGTTCTGTCCTGTTCTGTTCTGTTCTACTGTTCTGTCCTGTTCTACTGTTCTACTGTTCTGCTGTCCTGTCCTGTTCTGTTCTACTGTTCTGCTGTCCTGTCCTGTTCTGTTCTACTGTTCTACTGTCCTCTTCTGTTCTGTTCTACTGTCCTGTCCTGTTCTGTTCTACTGTCCACTTCTGTTCTGTTCTACTGTTCTACTGTCCTCTTCCGTTCTGTTCTACTGTCCTGTCCTGTTCTGTTCTACTGTCCTCTTCTGTTCTGTTCTACTGTCCTGTCCTGTTCTGTTCTACTGTCCTGTCCTGTCCTGTTCTGTTCTACTGTCCACTTCTGTTCTGTTCTACTGTTCTACTGTCCTCTTCCGTTCTGTTCTACTGTCCTGTCCTGTTCTGTTCTACTGTCCTCTTCTGTTCTGTTCTACTGTCCTCTTCTGTTCTGTTCTACTGTTCTACTGTCCTGTCCTCTTCTGTTTTACTGTTCTAATGTCCTCTTCTGTTCTGTTCTACTGTTCTACTGTCCTCTTCTGTTCTGTTCTACTGTCCTGTCCTGTTCTGTTCTACTGTTCTACTGTCTGTCCTGTTCTGTTCTACTGTTCTACTGTCCTCTTCTGTTCTGTTCTACTGTCCTGTTCTGTTCTGTTCTGTTCTACTGTCCTGTTCTGTTCTGTTCTACTGTCCTGTCCTGTTCTGTTCTACTGTCCTGTCCTGTCCTGTTCTGTTCTACTGTCCACTTCTGTTCTGTTCTACTGTTCTACTGTCCTCTTCCGTTCTGTTCTACTGTCCTGTCCTGTTCTGTTCTACTGTCCTCTTCTGTTCTGTTCTACTGTTCTACTGTCCTCTTCTGTTCTGTTCTACTGTCCTCTTCTGTTCTGTTCTACTGTTCTACTGTCCTGTCCTCTTCTGTTTTACTGTTCTAATGTCCTCTTCTGTTCTGTTCTACTGTTCTACTGTCCTCTTCTGTTCTGTTCTACTGTCCTCTTCTGTTCTGTTCTACTGTTCTACTGTCCTGTCCTCTTCTGTTTTACTGTTCTAATGTCCTCTTCTGTTCTGTTCTACTGTTCTACTGTCCTCTTCTGTTCTGTTCTACTGTCCTGTCCTGTTCTGTTCTACTGTTCTACTGTCCTGTCCTGTTCTGTTCTACTGTTCTACTGTCCTCTTCTGTTCTGTTCTACTGTCCTGTTCTGTTCTGTTCTGTTCTACTGTCCTGTTCTGTTCTGTTCTACTGTTCTACTGTTCTACTGTCCTCTTCTGTTTTACTGTTCTAATGTCCTCTTCTGTTCTGTTCTACTGTTCTACTGTCCTCTTCTGTTCTGTTCTACTGTCCTGTCCTGTTCTGTTCTACTGTTCTACTGTCCTGTCCTGTTCTGTTCTACTGTTCTACTGTCCTCTTCTGTTCTGTTCTACTGTCCTGTTCTGTTCTGTTCTGTTCTACTGTCCTGTTCTGTTCTGTTCTGTTCTACTGTCCTGTCCTGTTCTGTTCTACTGTCCTGTCCTGTCCTGTTCTGTTCTACTGTCCACTTCTGTTCTGTTCTACTGTTCTACTGTCCTCTTCCGTTCTGTTCTACTGTCCTGTCCTGTTCTGTTCTACTGTCCTCTTCTGTTCTGTTCTACTGTCCTCTTCTGTTCTGTTCTACTGTTCTACTGTCCTGTCCTCTTCTGTTTTACTGTTCTAATGTCCTCTTCTGTTCTGTTCTACTGTTCTACTGTCCTCTTCTGTTCTGTTCTACTGTCCTGTCCTGTTCTGTTCTACTGTTCTACTGTCCTGTCCTGTTCTGTTCTACTGTTCTACTGTCCTCTTCTGTTCTGTTCTACTGTCCTGTTCTGTTCTGTTCTGTTCTACTGTCCTGTTCTGTTCTGTTCTACTGTTCTACTGTTCCACTGTTCTACTGTCCTGTTCTGTTCTGTTCTACTGTTCTGTCCTGTTCTGTTCTGTTCTACTGTTCTGTCCTGTTCTACTGTTCTACTGTTCTGCTGTCCTGTCCTGTTCTGTTCTACTGTTCTGCTGTCCTGTCCTGTTCTGTTCTACTGTTCTACTGTCCTCTTCCGTTCTGTTCTACTGTCCTGTCCTGTTCTGTTCTACTGTTCTACTGTCCACTTCTGTTCTGTTCTACTGTTCTACTGTCCTCTTCCGTTCTGTTCTACTGTCCTGTCCTGTTCTGTTCTACTGTTCTACTGTCCTCTTCTGTTCTGTTCTACTGTCCTCTTCTGTTCTGTTCTACTGTTCTACTGTTCTGTTCTACTGTTCTACTGTCCTCTTCTGTTTTACTGTTCTAATGTCCTCTTCTGTTCTGTTCTACTGTTCTACTGTCCTCTTCTGTTCTGTTCTACTGCCCTGTCCTGTTCTGTTCTACTGTCCTCTTCTGTTCTGTTCTACTGTTCTACTGTCCTGTCCTGTTCTGTTCTACTGTTCTACTGTCCTCTTCTGTTCTGTTCTACTGTCCTGTCCTGTTCTGTTCTACTGTCCTGTCCTGTTCTGTTCTACTGTTCTACTGTCCTGTCCTGTTCTGTTCTACTGTTCTACTGTCCACTTCTGTTCTGTTCTACTGTTCTACTGTCCTGTTCTGTTCTGTTCTACTGTTCTACTGTCCTCTTCTGTTCTGTTCTACTGTCCTGTTCTGTTCTACTGTTCTACTGTCCTGTCCTCTTCTGTTCTACTGTTCTAATGTCCTCTTCTGTTCTGTTCTACTGTTCTGTTCTGTTCTACTGTTCTACTGTCCTGTCCTGTTCTGTTCTGTTCTACTGTTCTACTGTCCTCTTCTGTTCTGTTCTACTGTTCTACTGTCCTCTTCTGTTCTGTTCTACTGTTCTACTGTCCTCTTCTGTTCTGTTCTACTGTCCTGTTCTGTTCTGTTCTACTGTCCTCTTCTGTTCTGTTCTACTGTTCTGTTCTGTTCTACTGTTCTACTGTCCTGTTCTGTTCTGTTCTACTGTTCTACTGTCCTGTTCTGTTCTGTTCTACTGTCCTGTTCTGTTCTACTGTTCTACTGTCCTCTTCTGTTCTGTTCTACTGTCCTCTTCTGTTCTGTTCTACTGTCCTGTTCTGTTCTACTGTTCTACTGTCCTGTTCTGTTATGTTATACTGTTCTACTGTCCTCTTCTGTTCTGTTCTACTGTTCTACTGTCCTGTTCTGTTCTGTTCTACTGTCCTCTTCTGTTCTGTTCTACTGTTCTACTGTCCTGTTCTGTTCTGTTCTACTGTTCTGTCCTGTTCTGTTCTACTGTTCTGTCCTGTTCTACTGTTCTACTGTTCTGCTGTCCTGTCCTGTTCTGTTCTACTGTTCTGCTGTCCTGTCCTGTTCTGTTCTACTGTTCTACTGTCCTCTTCTGTTCTGTTCTACTGTCCTGTCCTGTTCTGTTCTACTGTCCACTTCTGTTCTGTTCTACTGTTCTACTGTCCTCTTCCGTTCTGTTCTACTGTCCTGTTCTGTTCTGTTCTACTGTTCTACTGTCCTGTTCTGTTCTGTTCTACTGTTCTACTGTCCTCTTCTGTTCTGTTCTACTGTTCTACTGTCCTGTTCTGTTCTACTGTTCTACTGTCCTGTTCTGTTCTGTTCTACTGTCCTCTTCTGTTCTGTTCTACTGTTCTACTGTCCACTTCTGTTCTGTTCTACTGTCCTGTTCTGTTCTACTGTTCTACTGTCCACTTCTGTTATGTTCTACTGTCCTGTTCTGTTCTACTGTCCTGTTCTGTTCTACTGTCCTGTTCTGTTCTACTGTTCTACTGTCCTCTTATGTTCTGTTCTACTGTCCTCTTCTGTTCTGTTCTACTGTTCTGTTCTGTTCTACTGTTCTACTGTCCTGTTCTGTTCTGTTCTACTGTTCTACTGTCCTGTTCTGTTCTGTTCTACTGTTCTACTGTCCTCTTATGTTCTGTTCTACTGTCCTCTTCTGTTCTGTTCTACTGTTCTGTCCTGTTCTACTGTTCTACTGTCCTGTTCTGTTCTGTTCTACTGTTCTACTGTCCTGTTCTGTCCTGTTCTGTTCTGTTCTGTTCTACTGTCCTCTTCTGTTCTGTTCTACTGTCCTGTTCTGTTCTACTGTTCTACTGTCCTGTGCTGTTATGTTCTACTGTTCTACTGTCCTCTTCTGTTCTGTTCTACTGTCCTGTTCTGTTTTGTTCTACTGTTCTACTGTCCTCTTCTGTTCTGTTCTACTGTCCTGTTCTGTTCTACTGTTCTACTGTCCTGTTCTGTTCTGTTCTACTGTTCTACTGTCCTCTTCTGTTCTGTTCTACTGTTCTACTGTCCTGTTCTGTTCTACTGTCCTGTTCTGTTCTACTGTTCTACTGTCCTGTTCTGTTCTGTTCTACTGTCCTCTTCTGTTCTGTTCTTCTGTTCTACTGTCCTGTTCTGTTCTGTTCTACTGTTCTACTGTTCTACTGTCCTCTTCTGTTCTGTTCTACTGTTCTACTGTCCACTTCTGTTCTGTTCTACTGTCCTGTTCTGTTCTACTGTTCTACTGTCCACTTCTGTTATGTTCTACTGTCCTGTTCTGTTCTACTGTCCTGTTCTGTTCTACTGTTCTACTGTCCTCTTATGTTCTGTTCTACTGTCCTCTTCTGTTCTGTTCTACTGTTCTACTGTCCTGTTCTGTTCTGTTCTGTTCTACTGTCCTGTTCTGTTCTGTTCTACTGTCCTGTTCTGTTCTACTGTTCTGTTCTACTGTTCTACTGTCCTCTTCTGTTCTGTTCTACTCTCCTGTTCTGTTCTACTGTTCTGTTCTACTGTTCTACTGTCCTCTTCTGTTCTGTTCTACTGTTCTGTTCTGTTCTGTTCTACTGTCCTCTTCTGTTCTGTTCTACTGTCCTGTTCTGTTCTACTGTTCTGTTCTACTGTTCTACTGTCCTCTTCTGTTCTGTTCTACTGTTCTAATGTCCTCTTCTGTTCTGTTCTACTGTTCTACCGCCTCTCATAATAACACACCATTTCCAGACCCACTGACTAAACTTGAAACCCCCAGACATAATTGCCTCTCCTCTGACACAGCTGGCATCAACAAGACTCACCTGATAGCAGCAGAAATCATCAACTGGAGATAGATTTACTACGATGTACAACACATGCCTCTGTGGGTCTCAACTACTACTGCCTTCCTGAGACAAAGAACACATTATGGGAGGAGGGGAACAGAGACTCAACACTCCGTCTGATTGGAGGACACAGGGGATGGAGAACAAGGGAGGTAGGAGGAGGCAGGGACTGTGTTTCAGACATAAGGAAGTGGATAGCTGCAAACGTTCTACTTTTAAACTCGAACAAAACAGAGATGCTTGTTCTAGGTCCCAAGAAACAAAGAGATCTTCTGTTGAATCTGACAATTAATCTTAATGGTTGTCCAGTCGTCTCAAATAAAACTGTGAAGGACCTCGGCGTTACTCTGGACCCTGATCTCTCTTTTGACGAACATATTAAGACTGTTTCAAGGACAGTTTTTTCCATCTATGTAAAATTGCAAAAATCAGAAACTTTCTGTCCAAAAATGATGCAGAAAAATTAATCCATGCTTTTGTCACTTCTTGGTTAGACTACTGCAAATCAAAATCAAATCAAATCCAAATGTATTTGTCACATACACATGGTTAGCAGATGTTAATGCGAGTGTAGCGAAATGCTTGTGCTTCTAGTTCCGACAATGCAGTGATAACCAACAAGTAATCTAACTAACAATTCCAAAACTACTGTCTTATACACAGTGTAAGGGGATAAGGAATATGTACATAAGGATATATGAATGAGTGATGGTACAGAGCAGCATACAGTAGATGGTATCGAGTACAGTATATACATATGAGATGAGTATGTAGACAAAGTAAACAAAGTGGCATAGTTAAAGTGGCTAGTGATACATGTATTACATAAGGATGCAGTCGATGATGTAGAGTACAGTATATACATATGCATATGAGATGAATAATGTAGGGTAAGTAACATTATATAAGGTAGCATTGTTTAAAGTGGCTAGTGATATATTTACATCATTTCCCATCAATTCCCATTATTAAAGTGGCTGGAGTTGGGTCAGTGTCAATGACAGTGTGTTGGCAGCAGCCACTCAATGTTAGAGGTGGCTGTTTAACAGTCTGATGGCCTTGAGATAGAAGCTGTTTTTCAGTCTCTCGGTCCCAGCTTTGATGCACCTGTACTGACCTCGCCTTCTGGATAATAGCGGTGAACAGGCAGTGGTTCGGGTGGTTGATGTCCTTGTTGATCTTTATGGCCTTCCTGTAACATCGGGTGGTGTAGGTGTCCTGGAGGGCAGGTAGTTTGCCCCGGTGATGCGTTGTGCAGACCTCACTACCCTCTGGAGAGCCTTACGGTTGAGGGCGGAGCAGTTGCCGTACCAGGCGGTGATACAGCCCGCCAGGATGCTCTCGATTGTGCATCTGTAGAAGTTTGTGAGTGCTTTTGGTGACAAGCCGAATTTCTTCAGCCTCCTGAGGTTGAAGAGGCGCTGCTGCGCCTTCTTCACGACGCTGTCAGTGTGAGTGGACCAATTCAGTTTGTCTGTGATGTGTATGCCGAGGAACTTAAAACTTGCTACCCTCTCCACTACTGTTCCATCGATGTGGATAGGGGGTGTTCCCTCTGCTGTTTCCTGAAGTCCACAATCATCTCCTTAGTTTTGTTGACGTTGAGTGTGAGGTTATTTTCCTGACACCACACTCCGAGGGCCCTCACCTCCTCCCTGTAGGCCGTCTCGTCGTTGTTGGTAATCAAGCCTACCACTGTTGTGTCGTCCGCAAACTTGATGATTGAGTTGGAGGCGTGCGTGGTCACGCAGTCGTGGGTGAACAGGGAGTACAGGAGAGGGCTCAGAACGCACCCTTGTGGGGCCCCCGTGTTGAGGATCAGCGGGAGGAGATGTTGTTGCCTACCCTCACCACCTGGGGCGGCCCGTCAGGAAGTCCAGTACCCAGTTGCCCAGGGCGGGGTCGAGACCCAGGGTCTCGAGCTTGATGACGAGCTTGGAGGGTACTATGGTGTTGAATGCCGAGCTGTAGTCGATGAACAGCATTCTCACATAGGTATTCCTCTTGTCCAGGTGGGTTAGGGCAGTGTGCAGTGTGGTTGAGATTGCATCGTCTGTGGACCTATTTGGGCGGTAAGCAAATTGGAGTGGGTCTAGGGTGTCAGGTAGGGTGGAGGTGATATGGTCCTTGACTAGTCTCTCAAAGCACTTCATGATGACGGAAGTGAGTGCTACGGGGCGGTAGTCGTTTAGCTCAGTTACCTTAGCTTTCTTGGGAACGGGAACAATGGTGGCCCTCTTGAAGCATGTGGGAACAGCAGACTGGTATAGGGATTGATTGAATATGTCCGTAAACACACCGGCCAGCTGGTCTGCGCATGCTCTGAGGGTGCGGCTGGGGATGCCGTCTGGGCCTGCAGCCTTGCGAGGGTTAACACGTTTAAATGTCTTTACTCACCTCGGCTGCAGTGAAGGAGAGACCGCATGTTTTCATTGCAGGCCGTGTCAGTGGCACTGTATTGTCCTCAAAGCGGGCAAAAAAGTTATTTAGTCTGCCTGGGAGCAAGACATCCTGGTCCTTGACTGGGCTGGGTTTCTTCTTGTAGTCTGTGATTGACTGTAGACCCTGCCACATGCCTCTTGTGTCTGAGCCATTGAATTGAGATTCCACTTTGTCTCTGTACTGACGCTTAGCTTGTTTAATAGCCTTGCGGAGGGAATAGCTGCATTGTTTATATTCGGACATGTTACCAGACACCTTGCCTGGGAGCAAGACATCCTGGTCCTTGACTGGGCTGGGTTTCTTCTTGTAGTCTGTGATTGACTGTAGACCCTGCCACATGCCTCTTGTGTCTGAGCCATTGAATTGAGATTCCACTTTGTCTCTGTACTGACGCTTAGCTTGTTTAATAGCCTTGCGGAGGGAATAGCTGCATTGTTTATATTCGGACATGTTACCAGACACCTTGCCCTGATTAAAAGCAGTGGTTTGCGCTTTCATTTTCACGCGAATGCTGCCATCAATCCACGGTTTCTGGTTTGGGAATGTTTTTATCGTTGCTATGGGAACGACATCTTCGACGCACGTTCTAATGAACTCGCACACCGAATCACCGTATTCGTCAATATTTTCATCTGACGCAATACGAAACATGTCCCAGTCCACGTGATGGAAGCAGTCTTGGAGTGTAGAGTCAGCTTGGTCTGACCAGCGTTGGACAGACCTCAGCGTGGGAGCCTCTTGTTTTAGCTTCTGCCTGTAGGCAGGGATCAACAAAATGGAGTCGTGGTCAGCTTTTCCGAAAGGGGGGCGGGGCAGGGCCTTATATGCGTCGCGGAAGTTAGAGTAACAATGATCCAAGGTTTTACCACCCCTGGTTGCGCAATCGATATGCTGATAAAATTTAGGGAGTCTTGTTTTCAGATTAGCTTTGTTAAAATCCCCAGCTACAATGAATGCAGCCTCCGGATAAATGGTTTCCAGTTTGCAAAGAGTTAAATAAAGTTCGTTCAGAGCCATCGATGTGTCTGCTTGGGGGGGGATATATACGGCTGTGATTATAATCGAAGAGAATTCTCTTGGAAGATAATGCGGTCTACATTTGATTGTGAGGAATTCTAAATCAGGTGAACAGAAGGATTTGAGTTCCTGTATGTTTCCTTCATCACACCATGTCCCGTTAGTCATGAGGCATACGCCCCCGCCACTCTTCTTACCAGAGAGATGTTTGTTTCTGTCGGCGCGATGCGTGGAGAAACCCGTTGGCTGCACCGCGTCGGATAGCGTCTTCCCAGTGCTCTACTTTCCGGCTACCCGGATAAAGCACTAAATAAACTTCAGTTAGTGCTAAATACGGCTGCTAGAATCCTGACTAGAACCAAAATATTTGATCATATTACTCCAGTGCTAGCCTCCCTACACTGGCTTCCTGTCAAAGCAAGGGCTGATTTCAAGGTTTTACTGTTAACCGACAAAGCATTACATGGGCTTGCTCTCTGATTTGGTCCTGCCGTACATACCTACACGTACGCTACGGTCACAAGACGCAGGCCTCCTAATTGTCCCTAGAATTTCTAGGCAAACAGCTGGGGACAGGGCTGTCTCCTATAGAGCTCCATTTTTATGGAATGGTCTGCCTACCCATGTGAGAGACGCAGACTCGGTCTCAACCTTTAAATCTTTACTGAAGACTCATCTCTTCAGTGGGTCATATGATTGAGTGTAGTCTGGCCCAGGAGTGGGAAGGTGAACGGAAAGGCTCTGGAGCAACGAACCACCCTTGCTGTCTCTTCCTGGCCTGTTCCCCTCTTTCCACTGGGATTCTCTGCCTCTAACCCTATTACAGGGGCTGGGTCACTGGCTTACTGGGGCTCTTTCATACCGTCCCTACAGGGGGTGCGTCACTTGAGTGGGTTGAGTCACTGACGTGATCTTCCTGTCTGGGTTGGCGCCCAATCCCCCTTCGGTTGTGCCGTGGCGGAGATCTTTGTGGGATTTACTCGGCCTTGTCTCAGGATGGTAAGTTGGTGGTTGAAGATATCCCTCTAGTGGTGTGGGGGCTGTGCTTTGGCAAAGTGGGTGGGGTTATATTCTGCCTGTTTTGCCCTGTCCGGGGGTATCATCGGATGGGACCACAGTGTCTTCTGACCCCTCCTGTCTCAGCCTCCAGTATTTATGCTGCAGTAGTTTATGTGTCGGGGCTAGGGTCAGTTTGATATATCTGGAGTACTTCTCCTGTCTTATCCGGTGTCCTGTGTGAATTTAAGTATGCTCTCTCTAATTCTCTTTCTTTCTTTCTCTCTCTCGGAGGACCTGAGCCCTAGGACGATGCCTCAGGACTGCTGTCCACAGTCCACCTGGCCGTGATGCTGCTCCAGTTTCAACTGTTCTGCCTGCAGCTATGGAACCCTGACCTGTTCACCGGATGTGCTACCTGTCCCAGACCTGCTGTTTTCAACTCTCTAGATACAGCAGGAGCGGTAAAGATACTCTTAATGATCGGCTATGAAAAGCCAAATTACATTTACTCCTGAGGTGCTGACTTGTTGCACCCTCGACAATAACTGTGATTATTATTATTTGACCCTGCTGGTAATTTATGAACAGGAGTCATCCCTGGTTAGGAGACCAGGGAGGTAGAGTCATCCCTGGTTAGGAGAACAGGGAGGTAAAGTCATCCCTGGCCAGTAGAACAGGGAGGTAGAGTCATCCCTGGTTAGGAGAACAGGGAGGTAGAGTCGTCCCTGGTTAGGAGAACAGGGAGGTACAGTCATCCCTGGTTAGGAGAACAGGGAGGTAGAGTCATCCCTGGTAAAGAGAACAGGGAGGTAGAGTCATCCCTGGTTAGGAAAACAAGGAGGTAGAGTCATCCCTGACCAGTAGAACAGGGAGGTAGAGTCATCCCTGGTTAGGAGAACAGGAGGTAGAGTCGTCCCTGGTTAGGAGAACAGGGAGGTACAGTCATCCCTGGTTAGGAGAACAGGGAGGTAGAGTCATAGTGCACCTAGCTAGGGTGACAACTGGGGCAAAGCCCCAGTCAGCCCGTCAGCACCCTACTGTATAGAGAATATTGTGCCATCTAGGATACAGCCCCAGTCAGCCAGTCAGCACCCTACTATATAGGAATACGTGCAGGAGAAAAATGGTAAATTCAATTGATTTGCATGTTAGACAAGCCAGGAGGTCGAAGGATTTTGTCGAGGCACAGATCTGGGGAAGGGTACCAAAAATGTTCTGCAGCAGGTTCCCAAAAACACAGTGTCTCCATCATTCTTAAATGGAATTAGTTTGGAATCACCAAGACTCTTCCTAGAGCTGGCCGATGGGCCAAACTGAGTAATTGGGGAGAAGGGCCTTAGTCAGGAGGTGACCAAGATCCTGATGGTCACTCTGACAGAACTCCAGAGTTCCTCTGTGAAGATGGGAGAACCTTCCTGAAGGACAACCATCTCTGCAGCACTCCACCAATCAGGCCTTTATGGTAGAGTTGCCAGACGGAAGCCACTCCTCAGTTAAAAGCACATGACAGCCCGCTTGGAGTTTGCCAAAAAGCCACCTTAAGGACACTCTGGTCTGATAAAACGAAGATTAAAATCTTTGGCCTGAATGCGAAGCGTCACGTCTGAAGGAAAACCTGGCACCATCCCTACGGTGAAGCATGGTGGCGGCAGCGTCACGTCTGGAGGAAACCTGGCACCATCCCTACGGTGAAGCATGGTGGCGGCAGCGTCACGTCTGGAGGAAACCTGGCACCATCCCTACGGTGAAGCATGGTGGCGGCAGCGTCACGTCTGGAGGAAACCTGGCACCATCCCTACGGTGAAGCATGGTGGCGGCAGCGTCACGTCTGGAGGAAACCTGGCACCATCCCTACGGTGAAGCATGGTGGCGGCAGCGTCACGTCTGGAGGAAACCTGGCACCATCCCTACGGTGAAGCATGGTGGCGGCAGCGTCACGTCTGGAGGAAACCTGGCACCATCCCTACGGTGAAGCATGGTGGCGGCAGCGTCACGTCTGGAGGAAACCTGGCACCATCCCTACGGTGAAGCATGGTGGTGGCAGCATCATGCTGTGGGGATGTTTTCCGAGAGCAGGAACTGAGAGAGTAGTCAGGATCGAAGGAAAGATCAGGAAAGTCAGGAAAGATGAACGGAGCAAAGTACAGAGATCCTTGATGAATACCTGCTCCTTAGTGCTCAGGACCCCAGACTGGGGTGAAGGTTCACCTTCCAACAGGACAACAACCCGAAGCACATAGCCAAGACAACACAGGAGTGCCTTCGGGACATGTCTCTCAATGTCCTTGAGTGGCCCAGCCAGAGCCCGGACTTGACCCGATCAAACATCCCTGGAGAGACCTGAAAATAGCTGTGCAACAATGTTCCCCATCAAACCTGACAGAGAGGATCTGCAGAGAAGAATAGGAGAAACTCCCCAAATACAGGTGTGCCAAGCTTGTAGCGTCATACTCAAGAAGAGGCTGTAATCGCTGCCAAAGGTGCTTCAACAATGTTCTGAGTAAAGGGTCTGAATACTTATGTAAATGTGATATCTCCATTTGTTTTATTATATACTGTTCAGAAGTTTTAGAAGGGTGTTTCTTTATTTTTACTATTTTCTACATTGTGGAATAATAGTGAAGACATCAAAACTATGAAAATAACACATATGTAATCATGTAGTAACCTTTTTTTTAACAAATAAAGATATATTTAATATTTGAGATTCTTTAAATAGCCACACTTTGCCTTGATGACAGATTTGCACAATCTTGGCACTTGGGATAACTTGGTTAATCTCTTACTGCAGCATCTTGCTTTGTAGAGCGATAATTCCAACAAGATGCCAACTGTCACGCTGTCCACCTTTCCAACTCGGTCCAACTGTCACGCTGCCCACCTTTCCAACTCGGTCCAACTGTCACGCTGCCCACCTTTCCAACTCGGTCCAACTGTCACGCTGCCCACCTTTCCAACTCGGTCCAACTGTCACGCTGTCCACCTTTCCAACTCGGTCCAACTGTCACGCTGCCCACCTTTCCAACTCGGTCCAACTGTCACGCTGTCCACCTTTCCAACTCGGTCCAACTGTCACGCTGCCCACCTTTCCAACTCGGTCCAACTGTCACGCTGCCCACCTTTCCAACTCGGTCCAACTGTCACGCTGCGGTCCAACTGTCACGCTCCACCTTTCCAACTCGGTCCAACTGTCACGCTGCCCACCTTTCCAACTCGGTCCAACTGTCACGCTGCCCACCTTTCCAACTCGGTCCAACTGTCATGCTGTCCACCTTTCCAACTCGGTCCAACTGTCACGCTGCCCACCTTTCCAACTCGGTCCAACTGTCACGCTGTCCACCTTTCCAACTCGGTCCAACTGTCACGCTGTCCACCTTTCCAACTCGGTCCAACTGTCACGCTGCCCACCTTTCCAACTCGGTCCAACTGTCACGCTGCCCACCTTTCCAACTCGGTCCAACTGTCACGCTGCCCACCTTTCCAACTCGGTCCAACTGTCACGCTGCCCACCTTTCCAACTCGGTCCAACTGTCACGCTGCCCACCTTTCCAACTCGGTCCAACTGTCACGCTGTCCACCTTTCCAACTCGGTCCAACTGTCACGCTGCCCACCTTTCCAACTTCCAACTGTCACGCTGTCCAACTCGGTCCAACTGTCACGCTGTCCACCTTTCCAACTCGGTCCAACTGTCACGCTGCCCACCTTTCCAACTCGGTCCAACTGTCACGCTGTCCACCTTTCCAACTCGGTCCAACTGTCACGCTGTCCACCTTTCCAACTCGGTCCAACTGTCACGCTGCCCACCTTTCCAACTCGGTCCAACTGTCACGCTGCCCACCTTTCCAACTCGGTCCAACTGTCACGCTGCCCACCTTTCCAACTCGGTCCAACTGTCACGCTGCCCACCTTTCCAACTCGGTCCAACTGTCACGCTGCCCACCTTTCCAACTCGGTCCAACTGTCACGCTGTCCACCTTTCCAACTCGGTCCAACTGTCACGCTGCCCACCTTTCCAACTCGGTCCAACTGTCACGCTGTCCACCTTTCCAACTCGGTCCAACTGTCACGCTGTCCACCTTTCCAACTCGGTCCAACTGTCACGCTGCCCACCTTTCCAACTCGGTCCAACTGTCATGCTGTCCACCTTTCCAACTCGGTCCAAGCACTCATAGTAATGTATAGCTCTGGTCCAGGGCGTTACAGTTCCTCCACTAATAACTCATAGTAATGTATAGCTCTGGTCCAGAGCGTTACAGTTCCTCCACTAATAACTCATAGTAATGTATAGCTCTGGTCCAGGGCGATAGAGTTCCTCCACTAATAACTCATAGTAATGTATAGCTCTGGTCCAGGGCGATAGAGTTCCTCCACTAATAACTCATAGTAATGTATAGCTCTGGTCCAGAGCGTTACAGTTCCTCCACTAATAACTCATAGTAATGTATAGCTCTGGTCCAGGGCGATAGAGTTCCTCCACTAATAACTCATAGTACTGTATAGCTCTGGTCCAGGGCGATAGAGTTCCTCCACTAATAACTCATAGTAATGTATAGCTCTGGTCCAGAGCGTTACAGTTCCTCCACTAATAACTCATAGTAATGTATAGCTCTGGTCCAGAGCGTTACAGTTCCTCCACTAATAACTCATAGTAATGTATAGCTCTGGTCCAGGGCGATAGAGTTCCTCCACTAATAACTCATAGTAATGTATAGCTCTGGTCCAAAGCGTTAGAGTTCCTCCACTAATAACTCATAGTAATGTATAGCTCTGGTCCAGAGCGTTACAGTTCCTCCACTAATAACTCATAGTAATGTATAGCTCTGGTCCAGGGCGATAGAGTTCCTCCACTAATAACTCATAGTAATGTATAGCTCTGGTCCAAAGCGTTAGAGTTCCTCCACTAATAAATCATAGTAATGTATAGCTCTGGTCCAGGGCGATAGAGTTCCTCCACTAATAACTCATAGTAATGTATAGCTCTGGTCCAGAGCGTTACAGTTCCTCCACTAATAACTCATAGTAATGTATAGCTCCGGTCCAGAGCATTACAGTTCCTCCACTAATAACTCATAGTAATGTATAGCTCTGGTCCAGAGCGTTACAGTTCCTCCACTAATAACTCATATTAATGTATAGCTCTGGTCCAGAGCGTTACAGTTCCTCCACTAATAACTCATAGTAATGTATAGCCCTGGTCCAGGGCGTTACAGTTCCTCCACTAATAACTCATAGTAATGTATAGCTCTGGTCCAGAGCGTTACAGTTCCTCCACTAATAACTCATAGTAATGTATAGCTCTGGTCCAGGGCGATAGAGTTCCTCCACTAATAACTCATAGTAATGTATAGCTCTGGTCCAAAGCGTTAGAGTTCCTCCACTAATAACTCATAGTAATGTATAGCTCTGGTCCAGGGCGTTAGAGTTCCTCCACTAATAACTCATAGTAATGTATAGCTCTGGTCCAAAGCGTTAGAGTTCCTCCACTAATAACTCATAGTAATGTATAGCTCTGGTCCAGAGCGTTACAGTTCCTCCACTAATAACTCATGGTAATGTATAGCTCTGGTCCAGGGCGTTACAGTTCCTCCACTAATAACTCATAGTAATGTATAGCTCTGGTCCAGGGCGTTAGAGCTCCTCCACTAATAACTCATAGTAATGTATAGCTCTGGTCCAGGGCGTTACAGTTCCTCCACTAATAACTCATAGTAATGTATAGCTATGGTCCAGGGCGTTACAGTTCCTCCACTAATAACGCATAGTAATGTATAGCTCTGGTCCAGGGCGTTACAGTTCCTCCACTAATAACTCATAGTAAGGTATAGCTCTGGTCCAGAGCGTTACAGTTCCTCCACTAATAACTCATAGTAATGTATAGCTCTGGTCCAGGGCGTTACAGTTCCTCCACTAATAACTCATAGTAATGTATAGCTCTGGTCCAGGGCGTTACAGTTCCTCCACTAATAACTCATAGTAATGTATAGCTCTGGTCCAGGGCGTTACAGTTCCTCCACTAATAACTCATAGTAATGTATAGCTCTGGTCCAGGGCGTTAGAGTTCCTCCACTAATAACTCATAGCAATGTATAGCTCTGGTCCAGGGCGTTAGAGTTCCTCCACTAATAACTCATAGTAATGTATACTTCTGGTCCAGAGCGTTACAGTTCCTCCACTAATAACTCATAGTAATGTATAGCTCTGGTCCAGGGCGTTAGAGTTCCTCCACTAATAACTCATAGTAATGTATAGCTCTGGTCCAGAGCGTTACAGTTCCTCCACTAATAACTCATGGTAATGTATAGCTCTGGTCCAGGGCGTTACAGTTCCTCCACTAATAACTCATAGTAATGTATAGCTCTGGTCCAGAGCGTTACAGTTCCTCCACTAATAACTCATAGTAATGTATAGCTCTGGTCCAGGGAGTTAGAGCTCCTCCACTAATAACTCATAGTAATGTATAGCTCTGGTCCAGGGCGTTACAGTTCCTCCACTAATAACTCATAGTAATGTATAGCTCTGGTCCAGGGCGTTAGAGTTCCTCCACTAATAACTCATAGTAATGTATAGCTCTGGTCCAGGGCGTTAGAGTTCCTCCAATAATAACTCATAGTAATGTATAGCTCTGGTCCAGGGCGTTACAGTTCCTCCACTAATAACTCATAGTAATGTATAGCTCTGGTCCAGAGCGTTACAGTTCCTCCACTAATAACTCATAGTAATGTATAGCTCTGGTCCAGGGCGTTACAGTTCCTCCACTAATAACTCATAGTAATGTATAGCTCTGGTCCAGGGCGTTACAGTTCCTCCACTAATAACTCATAGTAATGTATAGCTCTGGTCCAGAGCGTTACAGTTCCTCCACTAATAACTCATAGTAATGTATAGCTCTGGTCCAGAGCGTTACAGTTCCTCCACTAATAACTCATAGTAATGTATAGCTCTGGTCCAGGGCGTTAGAGTTCCTCCACTAATAACTCATAGTAATGTATAGCTCTGGTCCAGAGCGTTACAGTTCCTCCACTAATAACTCATGGTAATGTATAGCTCTGGTCCAGGGCGTTACAGTTCCTCCACTAATACCTCATAGTAATGTATAGCTCTGGTCCAGAGCGTTACAGTTCCTCCACTAATAACTCATAGTAATGTATAGCTCTGGTCCAGGGCGTTAGAGCTCCTCCACTAATAACTCATAGTAATGTATAGCTCTGGTCCAGGGCGTTACAGTTCCTCCACTAATAACTCATAGTAATGTATAGCTCTGGTCCAGGGCGTTAGAGTTCCTCCACTAATAACTCATAGTAATGTATAGCTCTGGTCCAGGGCGTTAGAGTTCCTCCAATAATAACTCATAGTAATGTATAGCTCTGGTCCAGGGCGTTACAGTTCCTCCACTAATAACTCATAGTAATGTATAGCTCTGGTCCAGAGCGTTACAGTTCCTCCACTAATAACTCATAGTAATGTATAGCTCTGGTCCAGGGCGTTACAGTTCCTCCACTAATAACTCATAGTAATGTATAGCTCTGGTCCAGGGCGTTACAGTTCCTCCACTAATAACTCATAGTAATGTATAGCTCTGGTCCAGAGCGTTACAGTTCCTCCACTAATAACTCATAGTAATGTATAGCTCTGGTCCAGGGCGATAGAGTTCCTCCACTAATAACTCATAGTAATGTATAGCTCTGGTCCAGAGCGTTACAGTTCCTCCACTAATAACTCATAGTAATGTATAGCTCTGGTCCAGGGCGATAGAGTTCCTCCACTAATAACTCATAGTAATGTATAGCTCTGGTCCAAAGCGTTAGAGTTCCTCCACTAATAACTCATAGTAATGTATAGCTCTGGTCCAGGGCGTTAGAGCTCCTCCACTAATAACTCATATTAATGTATAGCTCTGGTCCAGGGCGTTACAGTTCCTCCACTAATAACTCATAGTAATGTATAGCTCTGGTCCAGGGCGTTAGAGTTCCTCCACTAATAACTCATAGTAATGTATAGCTCTGGTCCAGGGCGTTACAGTTCCTCCACTAATAACTCATAGTAATGTATAGCTCTGGTCCAGGGCGTTAGAGTTCCTCCACTAATAATGTTATGCAGGTGAATGAGGACCCAAAAGCGACTTGGCGAAAACAGAGTCTTTAATCCAGTAAAGTAACTTTACAATCAAAAGGCATAATTCTACCGTAATGACGAGAACAGACTGGAGACTTGATCAAGAACTGCAGGTTGCCTCGGGAAGGCACTTGAACGTAGCAGACTCAGACACCTGCTACGCAGCATCTGAGGGAAACACGACACGACAGGGCGATACATAGACACAGCACGGTGAACAATAGACAAGGATCCGACAGGGCAGGAACGGAAAACAAGGAGAGAAATAGGGACTCTAATCAGGGAAAAGGATCGGGAACAGGTGTGGGAAGACTAAATGATTGATTAGGGGAATAGGAACAGCTGGGAGCAGGAACGGAACGATAGAGAAGAGAGAGAGGAAGGGAGAGAGAAAAAGGGGAACGAACCTAAAAAAGACCAGAATGGGAAAATGAACAGAGGGAAAAGCAAAATGACAAGACAATCTAAGACAAAACATGACAAATAACTCATAGTAATGTATAGCTCTGGTCCAGGACGTTAGAGTTCCTCCACTAATAACTCATAGTAATGTATAGCTCTGGTCCAGGGCGTTAGAGTTCCTCCACTAATAACTCATAGTAATGTATACCTCTGGTCCAGAGCGTTACATTTCCTCCACTAATAACTCATAGTAATGTATAGCTCTGGTCCAGGGCGTTAGAGTTCCTCCACTAATAACTCATAGTAATGTATTGCTCTGGTCCAGAGCGTTACAGTTCCTCCACTAATAACTCATAGTAATGTATAGCTCTGGTCCAGAGCGTTACAGTTCCTCCACTAATAACTCATGGTAATGTATAGCTCTGGTCCAGGGCGTTACAGTTCCTCCACTAATAACTCATAGTAATGTATAGCTCTGGTCCAGAGAGTTACAGTTCCTCCACTAATAACTCATAGTAATGTATAGCTCTGGTCCAGAGCGTTAGAGTTCCTCCACTAATAACTCATAGTAATGTATAGCTCTGGTCCAGGGCGTTAGAGTTCCTCCACTAATAACTCATAGTAATGTATACCTCTGGTCCAGAGCGTTACAGTTCCTCCACTAATAACTCATAGTAATGTATAGCTCTGGTCCAGAGCGTTAGAGTTCCTCCACTAATAACTCATAGTAATGTATAGCTCTGGTCCAGAACTATTAGTTCCTCCACTAATAATACACTGGAAAATTGTTGTCGTTACAGGATAGACCAGAGCTAGAGATTGTTCAACAGGGTTAGTCTTGGCTCTGCGACACGAGAATTGTGTCCCAAATGGCACCTATTCCCCACAAAGTGCACTACAAAACCCTGGTCAGCAGTAGTGTACTATATAGGGCAAAAAGTGCCATTTGGGACGAGGAAGAGAGAGGGAGGCCAGCGAAAGATTAATTACTGTTACTGTGTAAGGGATTAGAAAACACAGGAGACATGTTTTCAAAGTTCTCACAGAAACAGTACATTTACATGTTGTCTTATTAAATACTACTAGATTTACTCTAGGATATAAACTACTGGAGTTACACTAGGATATAAACTACTGGAGTTACACTAGGATATAAACTACTGGAGTTACACTATAAACTACTGGAGTTACACTATAAACTACTGGAGTTACACTAGGATATAAACTACTGGAGTTACACTATAAACTACTGGAGTTACACTATAAACTACTGGAGTTACACTAGGATATAAACTACTGGAGTTACACTATAAAACTACTGGAGTTACACTATAAACTACTGGAGTTACACTAGGATATAAACTACTGGAGTTACTATAAACTACTGGATATATAAACTACTGGAGTTACACTAGGATATAAACTACTGGAGTTACACTAGGATATAAACTACTGGAGTTACACTATAAACTACTGGAGTTACACTAGGATATAAACTACTGGAGTTACACTAGGATATAAACTACTGGAGTTACACTAGGATATAAACTACTGGAGTTACACTAGGATATAAACTACTGGAGTTACACTATAAAACTACTGGAGTTACACTAGGATATAAACTACTGGGTTACACTTAAACTACTGGGTTACACTATAAACTACTGGAGTTACACTAGGATATAAACTACTGGAGTTACACTAGGATATAAACTACTGGAGTTACACTAGGATATAAACTACTGGATAAACTACTGGAGTTACACACTAGGATATAAACTACTGGAGTTACACTGGGATATAAACTACTGGAGTTACACTATAAACTACTGGAGTTACACTAGGATATAAACTACTGGAGTTACACTATAAACTACTGGAGTTACACTAGGATATAAACTACTGGAGTTACACTATAAACTACTGGAGTTATAAACTACTGGAGTTACACTAGGATATAAACTACTGGAGTTACACTAGGATATAAACTACTGGAGTTACACTAGGATATAAACTACTGGAGTTACACTAGGATATAAACTACTGGAGTTACACTAGGATATAAACTACTGGAGTTACACTAGGATATAAACTACTGGAGTTACACTAGGATATAAACTACTGGAGTTACACTAGGATATAAACTACTGGAGTTACACTAGGATATAAACTACTGGAGTTACACTAGGATATAAACTACTGGAGTTACACTAGGATATAAACTACTGGAGTTACACTAGGATATAAACTACTGGAGATACACTAGGATATAAACTACTGGAGTTACACTAGGATATAAACTACTGGAGTTACACTAGGATATAAACTACTTACACTAGGATATAAACTACTGGAGTTACACTATAAACTACTGGAGTTACACTAGGATATAAACTAAACTATAAACTACTGGAGTTACACTAGGATATAAACTACTGGAGTTACACTAGGATATAAACTACTGGAGTTACACTAGGATATAAACTACTGGAGTTACACTATAAACTACTGGAGTTACACTAGGATATAAACTACTGGAGTTACACTAGGATATAAACTACTGGAGTTACACTAGGATATAAACTACTGGAGTTACACTATAAACTACTGGAGTTACACTATAAACTACTGGGTTACACTAGGATATAAACTACTGGAGTTACACTAGGATATAAAACTGGAGTTACACTATAAACTACTGGAGTTACACTAGGATATAAACTACTGGAGTTACACTAGGATATAAACTACTGGAGTTACACTAGGATATAAACTACTGGAGTTACTAGGATATAAACTACTGGAGTTACACTAGGATATAAACTACTGGAGTTACACTATAAACTACTGAGTTACACTAGGATATAAACTACTGGAGTTACACTATAAACTACTGGAGTTACACTAGGATATAAACTACTGGAGTTACACTAGGATATAAACTACTGGAGTTACACTAGGATATAAACTACTGGAGTTACACTAGGATATAAACTACTGGAGTTACACTAGATATAAACTACTGGAGTTACACTATAAACTACTGGAGTTACACTAGGATATAAACTACTGGAGTTACACTAGGATATAAACTACTGGAGTTACACTAGGATATAAACTATAAACTACTGGAGTTACACTATATAAACTACTGGAGTTACACTAGGATATAAACTACTGGAGTTACACTAGGATAAACTACTGGAGTTACTAGGATATAAACTACTGGAGTTACACTAGGATATAAACTACTGGAGTTACACTAGGATATAAACTACTGGAGTTACACTAGGATATAAACTACTGGAGTTACACTATAAAACTACTAGGATATAAACTGGAGTTACACTAGGATATAAACTACTGGAGTTACACTAGGATATAAACTACTGGAGTTACACTAGGATATAAACTACTGGAGTTACACTAGGATATAAACTACTGGAGTTACACTATAAACTACTGGAGTTACACTAGGATATAAACTACTGGAGTTACACTAGGATATAAACTACTGGAGTTACACTAGGATATAAACTACTGGAGTTACACTATAAACACTAGGATATAAACTACTGGAGTTACACTAGGATATAAACTACTGGAGTTACACTATAAACTACTGGAGGATATAAACTACTGGAGTTACACTAGGATATAAACTACTGGAGTTACACTAGGATATAAACTACTGGAGTTACACTAGGATATAAACTACTGGAGTTACACTAGGATATAAACTACTGGAAACTATAAACTGGAGTTACACTAGGATATAAACTACTGGAGTTACACTAGGATATAAACTACTGGAGTTACACTATATAAACTACTGGAGTTACACTAGGATATAAACTATAGTTAACTATAAACTACTGGAGTTACACTAGGATATAAACTACTGGAGTTACACTAGGATATAAACTACTGGAGTTACACTAGGATATAAACTACTGGAGTTACAATATAAACTACTGGAGTTACACTAGGATATAAACTACTGGAGATACACTAGGATATAAACTACTGGAGTTACACTAGGATATAAACTACTGGAGTTACACTAGGATATAAACTACTGGAGTTACACTAGGATATAAACTACTGGAGTTACACTAGGATATAAACTACTGGAGTTACACTAGGATATAAACTACTGGAGTTACACTAGGATATAAACTACTGGAGTTACACTAGGATATAAACTACTGGAGTTACACTAGGATATAAACTACTGGAGTTACACTATAAACTACTGGAGATACACTAGGATATAAACTACTGGAGTTACACTAGGATATAAACTACTGGAGTTACACTAGGATATAAACTACTGGAGTTACACTATAAACTACTGGAGTTACACTATAAACTACTGGAGTTACACTAGGATATAAACTACTGGAGTTACACTATAAAACTACTGGAGTTACACTAGGATATAAACTACTGGAGTTACACTATAAACTACTGGAGTTACACTATAAACTGCTGGAGTTACACAATGATATAAACTACTGGAGTTACACTATAAACTACTGGAGTTACACTAGGATATAAACTACTGGAGTTACACTAGGATATAAACTACTGGAGTTACACTAGGATATAAACTACTGGAGTTACACTAGGATATAAACTACTGGAGTTACACTAGGATATAAACTACTGGAGTTACACTATAAACTACTGGAGTTACACTATAAACTACTGGAGTTACACTAGGATATAAACTACTGGAGTTACACTAGGATATAAACTACTGGAGTTACACTAGGATATAAACTACTGGAGTTACACTAGGATATAAACTACTGGAGTTACACTAGGATATAAACTACTGGAGTTACACTATAAACTACTGGAGTTACACTAGGATATAAACTGCTGGAGTTACACAAGGATATAAACTACTGGAGTAAACTACTGGAGTTACACTAGGATATAAACTACTGGAGTTACACTAGGATATAAACTACTGGAGTTACACTAGGATATAAACTACTGGAGTTACACTAGGATATAAACTACTGGAGTTACACTAGGATATAAACTACTGGAGTTACACTATAAACTACTGGAGATACACTAGGATATAAACTACTGGAGTTACACTAGGATATAAACTACTGGAGTTACACTAGGATATAAACTACTGGAGTTACACTATAAACTACTGGAGTTACACTATAAACTACTGGAGTTACACTAGGATATAAACTACTGGAGTTACACTATAAACTACTGGAGTTACTAGGATATAAACTACTGGAGTTACACTAGGATATAAACTACTGGAGTTACACTAGGATATAAACTACTGGAGTTACACTAGGATATAAACTACTGGAGTTACACTATAAACGGCTGGAGTTACACTAGGATATAAACTACTGGAGTTACACTAGGATATAAACTACTAGTTAACTATAAAATACTGGAGTTACACTAGGATATAAACTACTGGAGTTACACTATAAACTACTGGAGTTACACTAGGATATAAACTACTGGAGTTACACTAGGATATAAACTACTGGAGTTACACTAGGATATAAACTACTGGAGTTACAATATAAACTACTGGAGTTACACTAGGATATAAACTACTGGAGATACACTAGGATATAAACTACTGGAGTTACACTAGGATATAAACTACTGGAGATACACTAGGATATAAACTACTGGAGTTACACTAGGATATAAACTACTGGAGTTACACTAGGATATAAACTATAAACTAGGATATAAACTACTGGAGTTACACTAGGATATAAACTACTGGAGTTACACTAGGATATAAACTACTGGAGTTACACTAGGATATAAACTACTGGAGTTACACTATAAACTACTGGAGATACACTAGGATATAAACTACTGGAGTTACACTAGGATATAAACTACTGGAGTTACACTAGGATATAAACTACTGGAGTTACACTAGGATATAAACTACTGGAGGAGTTACACTAGGATATAAACTACTGGAGTTACACTATAAAACTACTGGAGTTACACTAGGATATAAACTACTGGAGTTACACTATAAACTACTGGAGTTACACTATAAACTGCTGGAGTTACACAATGATATAAACTACTGGAGTTACACTATAAACTACTGGAGTTACACTAGGATATAAACTACTGGAGTTACACTAGGATATAAACTACTGGAGTTACACTAGGATATAAACTACTGGAGTTACACTAGGATATAAACTACTGGAGTTACACTAGGATATAAACTACTGGAGTTACACTATAAACTACTGGAGTTACACTAGGATATAAACTACTGGAGTTACACTAGGATATAAACTACTGGAGTTACACTAGGATATAAACTACTGGAGTTACACTAGGATATAAACTACTGGAGTTACACTAGGATATAAACTACTGGAGTTACACTATAAACTACTGGAGTTACACTAGGATATAAACTACTGGAGTTACACTATAAACTACTGGAGTTACACTAGGATATAAACTACTGGAGTTACACTATAAACTACTGGAGTTACACTATAAACTGCTGGAGTTACACTAGGATATAAACTACTGGAGTTACACTAGGATATAAACTACTGGAGTTACACTAGGATATAAACTACTGGAGTTACACTATAAACTACTGGAGTTACACTAGGATATAAACTACTGGAGTTACACTAGGATATAAACTACTGGAGTTACACTAGGATATAAACTACTGGAGTTACACTAGGATATAAACTACTGGAGTTACACTAGGATATAAACTACTGGAGTTACACTAGGATATAAACTACTGGAGTTACACTATATACTGGAGAACACTAGGATATAAACTACTGGAGTTACACTAGGATATAAACTACTGGAGTTACACTAGGATATAAACTACTGGAGTTACTATAAACTACTGGAGTTACATATAAACTACTGGAGTTACACTAGGATATAAACTACTGGAGTTACACTATAAAACTACTGGAGTTACACTAGGATATAAACTACTGGAGTTACACTATAAACTACTGGAGTTACACTATAAACTGCTGGAGTTACACAATGATATAAACTACTGGAGTTACACTATAAACTACTGGAGTTACACTAGGATATAAACTACTGGAGTTACACTAGGATATAAACTACTGGAGTTACACTAGGATATAAACTACTGGAGTTACACTAGGATATAAACTACTGGAGTTACACTAGGATATAAACTACTGGAGTTACACTATAAACTACTGGAGTTACACTATAAACTGCTGGAGTTACACAAGGATATAAACTACTGGAGTTACACTATAAACTACTGGAGTTACACTAGGATATAAACTACTGGAGTTACACTAGGATATAAACTACTGGAGTTACACTAGGATATAAACTACTGGAGTTACACTAGGATATAAACTACTGGAGTTACACTAGGATATAAACTACTGGAGTTACACTAGGACTATAAACTACTGGAGTTACACTAGGATATAAACTACTGGAGTTACACTAGGATATAAACTACTGGAGTTACACTAGGATATAAACTACTGGAGTTACAATAGGATATAAACTACTGGAGTTACACTATAAACTACTGGAGTTACACTATAAACTACTGGAGTTACACTAGGATATAAACTACTGGAGTTACACTATAAACTACTGGAGTTACACTAGGATATAAACTACTGGAGTTACACTAGGATATAAACTACTGGAGTTACACTAGGATATAAACTACTGGAGTTACACTAGGATATAAACTACTGGAGTTACACTAGGATATAAACTACTGGAGTTACACTAGGATATAAACTACTGGAGTTACACTAGGATATAAACTACTGGAGTTACACTAGGATATAAACTACTGGAGTTACACTAGGATATAAACTACTGGAGTTACACTAGGATATAAACTACTGGAGTTACACTAGGATATAAACTACTGGAGTTACACTATAAACTACTGGAGATACACTAGGATATAAACTACTGGAGTTACACTAGGATATAAACTACTGGAGTTACACTAGGATATAAACTACTGGAGTTACACTATAAACTACTGGAGTTACACTATAAACTACTGGAGTTACACTAGGATATAAACTACTGGAGTTACACTATAAAACTACTGGAGTTACACTAGGATATAAACTACTGGAGTTACACTATAAACTACTGGAGTTACACTATAAACTGCTGGAGTTACACAATGATATAAACTACTGGAGTTACACTATAAACTACTGGAGTTACACTAGGATATAAACTACTGGAGTTACACTAGGATATAAACTACTGGAGTTACACTAGGATATAAACTACTGGAGTTACACTAGGATATAAACTACTGGAGTTACACTAGGATATAAACTACTGGAGTTACACTATAAACTACTGGAGTTACACTATAAACTACTGGAGTTACACTAGGATATAAACTATTGGAGTTACACTAGGATATAAACTACTGGAGTTACACTAGGATATAAACTACTGGAGTTACACTAGGATATAAACTACTGGAGTTACACTAGGATATAAACTACTGGAGTTACACTATAAACTACTAGGATATAAACTACTGGAGTTACACTAGGATATAAACTACTGGAGTTACACTAGGATATAAACTACTGGAGTTACACTAGGATATAAACTACTGGAGTTACACTAGGATATAAACTACTGGAGTTACACTAGGATATAAACTACTGGAGTTACACTAGGATATAAACTACTGGAGTTACACTAGGATATAAACTACTGGAGTTACACTATAAACTACTGGAGATACACTAGGATATAAACTACTGGAGTTACACTAGGATATAAACTACTGGAGTTATACTAGGATATAAACTACTGGAGTTACACTATAAACTACTGGAGTTACACTATAAACTACTGGAGTTACACTAGGATATAAACTACTGGAGTTACACTATAAACTACTGGAGTTACACTATAAACTGCTGGAGTTACACTAGGATATAAACTACTGGAGTTACACTAGGATATAAACTACTGGAGTTACACTAGGATATAAACTACTGGAGTTACACTAGGATATAAACTACTGGAGTTACACTATAAACGGCTGGAGTTACACTAGGATATAAACTACTGGAGTTACACTAGGATATAAACTACTGGAGTTACACTATAAAATACTGGAGTTACACTAGGATATAAACTACTGGAGTTACACTATAAACTACTGGAGTTACACTAGGATATAAACTACTGGAGTTACACTAGGATATAAACTACTGGAGTTACACACTAGGATATAAACTACTGGAGTTACACTAGGATATAAACTACTGGAGTTACACTAGGATATAAACTACTGGAGTTACACTAGGATATAAACTACTGGAGTTACACTAGGATATAAACTACTGGAGTTACACTAGGATATAAACTACTGGAGTTACACTAGGATATAAACTACTGGAGTTACACTAGGATATAAACTACTGGAGTTACACTAGGATATAAACTACTGGAGTTACACTAGGATATAAACTACTGGAGTTACACTAGGATATAAACTACTGGAGTTACACTATAAACTACTGGAGATACACTAGGATATAAACTACTGGAGTTACACTAGGATATAAACTACTGGAGTTACACTAGGATATAAACTACTGGAGTTACACTATAAACTACTGGAGTTACACTATAAACTACTGGAGTTACACTAGGATATAAACTACTGGAGTTACACTAGGATATAAACTACTGGAGTTACACTATAAACTACTGGAGTTACACTATAAACTGCTGGAGTTACACAATGATATAAACTACTGGAGTTACACTATAAACTACTGGAGTTACACTAGGATATAAACTACTGGAGTTACACTAGGATATAAACTACTGGAGTTACACTAGGATATAAACTACTGGAGTTACACTAGGATATAAACTACTGGAGTTACACTAGGATATAAACTACTGGAGTTACACTATAAACTACTGGAGTTACACTATAAACTACTGGAGTTACACTAGGATATAAACTATTGGAGTTACACTAGGATATAAACTACTGGAGTTACACTAGGATATAAACTACTGGAGTTACAATAGGATATAAACTACTGGAGTTACACTATAAACTACTGGAGTTACACTATAAACTACTGGAGTTACACTAGGATATAAACTACTGGAGTTACACTATAAACTACTGGAGTTACACTAGGATATAAACTACTGGAGTTACACTATAAACTACTAAACTAAACTGGAGTTACACTAGGATATAAACTACTGGAGTTACACTAGGATATAAACTACTGGAGTTACACTAGGATATAAACTACTGGAGTTACACTATAAACTACTGGAGTTACACTAGGATATAAACTACTGGAGTTACACTATAAAATACTGGAGTTACACTAGGATATAAACTACTGGAGTTACACTATAAACTACTGGAGTTACACTAGGATATAAACTACTGGAGTTACACTAGGATATAAACTACTGGAGTTACACTAGGATATAAACTACTGGAGTTACACTATAAACTACTGGAGTTACACTAGGATATAAACTACTGGAGATACACTAGGATATAAACTACTGGAGTTACACTAGGATATAAACTACTGGAGATACACTAGGATATAAACTACTGGAGTTACACTAGGATATAAACTACTGGAGTTACACTAGGATATAAACTACTGGAGTTACACTAGGATATAAACTACTGGAGTTACACTAGGATATAAACTACTGGAGATACACTAGGATATAAACTACTGGAGTTACACTAGGATATAAACTACTGGAGTTACACTAGGATATAAACTACTGGAGTTACACTAGGATATAAACTACTGGAGATACACTAGGATATAAACTACTGGAGTTACACTAGGATATAAACTACTGGAGTTACACTAGGATATAAACTACTGGAGTTACACTAGGATATAAACTACTGGAGTTACACTAGGATATAAACTACTGGAGTTACACTAGGATATAAACTACTGGAGTTACACTAGGATATAAACTACTGGAGATACACTAGGATATAAACTACTGGAGTTACACTAGGATATAAACTACTGGAGTTACACTAGGATATAAACTACTGGAGTTACACTAGGATATAAACTACTGGAGATACACTAGGATATAAACTACTGGAGTTACACTAGGATATAAACTACTGGAGTTACACTAGGATATAAACTACTGGAGTTACACTAGGATATAAACTACTGGAGTTGCACTAGGATATAAACTACTGGAGTTACACTAGGATATAAACTACTGGAGTTACACTATAAACTACTGGAGTTACTATAAACTACTGGAGTTATAGGATATAAACTACTGGAGTTACACTATAAACTACTGGAGTTACACTATAAACTACTGGAGTTACACTATAAACTACTGGAGATATAAACTACTGGAGTTACTATAAACTACTGGAGTTACATATAAACTACTGGAGTTACACTAGGATATAAACTACTGGAGTTACACTATAAACTGCTGGAGTTACACTAGGATATAAACTACTGGAGTTACTAGGATATAAACTACAGGAGTTACACTATAAACTGCTGGAGTTACACTAGGATATAAACTACTGGAGTTACACTATAAACTACTGGAGTTACACTATAAACTACTGGAGTTACACTATAAACTACTGGAGTTACACTAGGATATAAACTACTGGAGTTACACTATAAACTACTGGAGTTACACTAGGATATAAACTACTGGAGTTACACTATAAACTACTGGAGTTACACTAGGATATAAACTACTGGAGTTACACTATAAACTAGAGTTACACTAGGATATAAACTACTGGAGTTACACTAGGATATAAACTACTGAGTTACACTAGGATATAAACTACTGGAGTTACACTATAAACTACTGGAGTTACACTAGGATATAAACTACTGGAGTTACTATAAACTGCTGGAGTTACACTAGGATATAAACTACTGGAGTTACACTATAAACTACTGGAGTTACACTATAAACTACTGGAGTTACACTTTAAACTACTGGAGTTACACTAGGATATAAACTACTGGAGTTACACTATAAACTACTGGAGTTACACTAGGATATAAACTACTGGAGTTACACTATAAACTACTGGAGTTACACTAGGAGTTAAACACTGGAGTTACACTATAAACTACTGGAGTTACACTAGGATATAAACTACTGGAGTTACACTAGGATATAAACTACTGGAGTTACACTAGGATATAAACTACTGGAGTTACACTAGGATATAAACTACTGGAGTTACACTACAAACTACTGGAGTTACACTAGGATATAAACTACTGGAGTTACACTATAAACTGCTGGAGTTACACTAGGATATAAACTACTGGAGTTACACTATAAACTACTGGAGTTACACTATAAACTACTGGAGTTACACTAGGATATAAACTACTGGAGTAACACTATAAACTACTGGAGTTACACTAGGATATAAACTACTGGAGTTACACTATAAACTACTGGAGTTACACTATAAACTACTGGAGTTACACTATAAACTACTGGAGTTACACTATAAACTACTGGAGTTACACTAGGATATAAACTACTGGAGTTACACTAGGATATAAACTACTGGAGTTACACTAGGATATAAACTACTGGAGTTACATTAGGGATATAAACTACTGGAGTTACACTAGGATATAAACTACTGGAGTTACACTAGGATATAAACTAGGATATAAACTACTGGAGTTACACTAGGATATAAACTACTGGAGATACACTATAAACTACTGGAGTTACACTAGGATATAAACTACTGGAGATACACTAGGATATAAACTACTGGAGTTACACTAGGATATAAACTACTGGAGTTAAACTAGGATATAAACTACTGGAGTTACACTAGGATATAAACTACTGGAGTTACACTATAAACTACTGGAGTTACACTAGGATATAAACTACTGGAGATACACTATAAACTACTGGAGTTACACTAGGATATAAACTACTGGAGTTACACTAGGATATAAACTACTGGAGTTACACTGGGATATAAACTACTGGAGTTACACTGGGATATAAACTACTGGAGTTACACTAGGATATAAACTACTGGAGTTACACTAGAATATAAACTACTGGAGTTACACTAGGATATAAACTACTGGAGTTACACTAGGATATAAACTACTGGAGTTACACTAGAATATAAACTACTGGAGTTACACTAGGATATAAACTACTGGAGTTACACTAGGATATAAACTACTGGAGATACACTATAAACTACTGGAGTTACACTAGGATATATACTACTGGAGTTACACTATAAACTACTGGAGTTACACTATAAACTACTGGAGTTACACTATAAACTACTGGAGTTACACTAGGATATAAACTACTGGAGTTACACTATAAAACTACTGGAGTTACTATAAACTACTGGAGTTACATATAAAACTACTGGAGTTACACTATAAACTACTGGAGTTACACTATAAACTACTGGAGTTACACTAGGATATAAACTACTGGAGTTACACTATAAACTGCTGGAGTTACACTAGGATATAAACTACTGGAGTTACACTATAAACTACTGGAGTTACACTATAAACTACTGGAGTTACACTTTAAACTACTGGAGTTACACTAGGATATAAACTACTGGAGTTACACTATAAACTACTGGAGTTACACTAGGATATAAACTACTGGAGTTACACTATAAACTACTGGAGTTACACTAGGATATAAACTACTGGAGTTACACTATAAACTACTGGAGTTACACTAGGATATAAACTACTGGAGTTACACTAGGATATAAACTACTGGAGTTACACTAGGATATAAACTAAGTTACACTACAAACTACTGGAGTTACACTAGGATATAAACTACTGGAGTTACACTATAAACTGCTGGAGTTACACTAGGATATAAACTACTGGAGTTACACTATAAACTACTGGAGTTACACTATAAACTACTGGAGTTACACTAGGATATAAACTACTGGAGTAACACTATAAACTACTGGAGTTACACTAGGATATAAACTACTGGAGTTACACTATAAACTACTAGGATATAAACTACTGGAGTTACTATAAACTAGGATATAAACTACTGGAGTTACACTAGGATATAAACTACTGGAGTTACACTAGGATATAAACTACTGGAGTTACACTAGGATATAAACTACTGGAGTTACATTAGGGATATAAACTACTGGAGTTACACTAGGATATAAACTACTGGAGTTACACTAGGATATAAACTACTGGAGTTACACTATAAACTACTGGAGTTACACTAGGATATAAACTACTGGAGATACAGGATATAAACTACTGGAGTTACACTAGGATATAAACTACTGGAGATACACTAGGATATAAACTACTGGAGTTACACTAGGATATAAACTACTGGAGTTACACTAGGATATAAACTACTGGAGTTACACTGGGATATAAACTACTGGAGTTACACTGGGATATAAACTACTGGAGTTACACTAGGATATAAACTACTGGAGTTACACTAGAATATAAACTACTGGAGTTACACTAGGATATAAACTACTGGAGTTACACTAGGATATAAACTACTGGAGTTACACTAGAATATAAACTACTGGAGTTACACTAGGATATAAACTACTGGAGTTACACTAGGATATAAACTACTGGAGATACACTATAAACTACTGGAGTTACACTAGGATATATACTACTGGAGTTACACTATAAACTACTGGAGTTACACTATAAACTACTGGAGTTACACTATAAACTACTGGAGTTACACTAGGATATAAACTACTGGAGTTACACTATAAAACTACTGGAGTTACACTATAAACTACTGGAGTTACACTATAAAACTACTGGAGTTACACTAGGATATAAACTACTGGAGTTACACTAGGATATAAACTACTGGAGTTACACTGGGATATAAACTACTGGAGTTACACTGGGATATAAACTACTGGAGTTACACTAGGATATAAACTACTGGAGTTACACTAGAATATAAACTACTGGAGTTACACTAGGATATAAACTACTGGAGTTACACTAGGATATAAACTACTGGAGTTACACTAGAATATAAACTACTGGAGTTACACTAGGATATAAACTACTGGAGTTACACTAGGATATAAACTACTGGAGTTACACTATAAACTACTGGAGTTACACTAGGATATATACTACTGGAGTTACACTATAAACTACTGGAGTTACACTATAAACTACTGGAGTTACACTATAAACTACTGGAGTTACACTAGGATATAAACTACTGGAGTTACACTATAAAACTACTGGAGTTACACTATAAACTACTGGAGTTACACTATAAACTACTGGAGTTACACTATAAACTACTGGAGTTACTATAAACTACTGGAGTTACACTAGGATATAAACTACTGGAGTTACACTATAAACTGCTGGAGTTACACTAGGATATAAACTACTGGAGTTACACTATAAACTACTGGAGTTACACTATAAACTACTGGAGTTATAAACTACTGGAGTTACACTAGGATATAAACTACTGGAGTTACACTATAAACTACTGGAGTTACACTAGGATATAAACTACTGGAGTTACACTATAAACTACTGGAGTTACACTAGGATATAAACTACTGGAGTTACACTATAAACTACTGGAGTTACACTAGGATATAAACTACTGGAGTTACACTAGGATATAAACTACTGGAGTTACACTAGGATATAAACTACTGGAGTTACACTACAAACTACTGGAGTTACACTAGGATATAAACTACTGGAGTTACACTATAAACTGCTGGAGTTACACTAGGATATAAACTACTGGAGTTACACTATAAACTACTGGAGTTACACTATAAACTACTGGAGTTACACTAGGATATAAACTACTGGAGTAACACTATAAACTACTGGAGTTACACTAGGATATAAACTACTGGAGTTACACTATAAACTACTGGAGTTACACTATAAACTACTGGAGTTACACTATAAACTACTGGAGTTACACTAGGATATAAACTACTGGAGTTACACTAGGATATAAACTACTGGAGTTACACTAGGATATAAACTACTGGAGTTACATTAGGGATATAAACTACTGGAGTTACACTAGGATATAAACTACTGGAGTTACACTAGGATATAAACTACTGGAGTTACACTATAAACTACTGGAGTTACACTAGGATATAAACTACTGGAGATACACTATAAACTACTGGAGTTACACTAGGATATAAACTACTGGAGATACACTAGGATATAAACTACTGGAGTTACACTAGGATATAAACTACTGGAGTTACACTAGGATATAAACTACTGGAGTTACACTGGGATATAAACTACTGGAGTTACACTGGGATATAAACTACTGGAGTTACACTAGGATATAAACTACTGGAGTTACACTAGAATATAAACTACTGGAGTTACACTAGGATATAAACTACTGGAGTTACACTAGGATATAAACTACTGGAGTTACACTAGAATATAAACTACTGGAGTTACACTAGGATATAAACTACTGGAGTTACACTAGGATATAAACTACTGGAGATACACTATAAACTACTGGAGTTACACTAGGATACTACTGGAGTTACACTATAAACTACTGGAGTTACACTATAAACTACTGGAGTTACACTATAAACTACTGGAGTTACACTAGGATATAAACTACTGGAGTTACACTATAAAACTACTGGAGTTACACTATAAACTACTGGAGTTACACTATAAAACTACTGGAGTTACACTATAAACTACTGGAGTTACACTATAAACTACTGGAGTTACACTAGGATATAAAACTATAAACTGGAGTTACACTAGGATATAAACTACTGGAGTTACACTATAAACTACTGGAGTTACTATAAACTACTGGATACACTTTAAACTACTGGAGTTACACTAGGATATAAACTACTGGAGTTACACTATAAACTAAAGTTACACTAGGATATAAACTACTGGAGTTACACTATAAACTACTGGAGTTACACTAGGATATAAACTACTGGAGTTACACTATAAACTACTGGAGTTACACTAGGATATAAACTACTGGAGTTACACTAGGATATAAACTACTGGAGTTACACTAGGATATAAACTACTGGAGTTACACTAGGATATAAACTACTGGAGTTACACTACAAACTACTGGAGTTACACTAGGATATAAACTACTGGAGTTACACTATAAACTGCTGGAGTTACACTAGGATATAAACTACTGGAGTTACACTATAAACTACTGGAGTTACACTATAAACTACTGGAGTTACACTAGGATATAAACTACTGGAGTTACACTATAAACTACTGGAGTTACACTAGGATATAAACTACTGGAGTTACACTATAAACTACTGGAGTTAAACACTGGAGTTACACTATAAACTACTGGAGTTACACTATAAACTACTGGAGTTACACTAGGATATAAACTACTGGAGTTACACTAGGATATAAACTACTGAGTTACACTAGGATATAAACTACTGGAGTTACATTAGGGATATAAACTACTGGAGTTACACTAGGATATAAACTACTGGAGTTACACTAGGATATAAACTACTGGAGTTACACTATAAACTACTGGAGTTACACTAGGATATAAACTACTGGAGATACACTATAAACTACTGGAGTTACACTAGGATATAAACTACTGGAGATACACTAGGATATAAACTACTGGAGTTACACTAGGATATAAACTACTGGAGTTAAACTAGGATATAAACTACTGGAGTTACACTAGGATATAAACTACTGGAGTTACACTATAAACTACTGGAGTTACACTAGGATATAAACTACTGGAGATACACTATAAACTACTGGAGTTACACTAGGATATAAACTACTGGAGTTACACTAGGATATAAACTACTGGAGTTACACTGGGATATAAACTACTGGAGTTACACTGGGATATAAACTACTGGAGTTACACTAGGATATAAACTACTGGAGTTACACTATAATATAAACTACTGGAGTTACACTAGGATATAAACTACTGGAGTTACACTAGGATATAAACTACTGGAGTTACACTAGAATATAAACTACTGGAGTTACACTAGGATATAAACTACTGGAGTTACACTAGGATATAAACTACTGGAGATACACTATAAACTACTGGAGTTACACTAGGATATAAACTACTGGAGTTACACTATAAACTACTGGAGTTATAACACTATAAACTACTGGAGTTACACTATAAACTACTGGAGTTACACTAGGATATAAACTACTGGAGTTACACTATAAAACTACTGGAGTTACACTATAAACTACTGGAGTTACACTATAAAACTACTGGAGTTACACTATAAACTACTGGAGTTACACTATAAACTACTGGAGTTACACTATTCCCTATATAGTGATACTACTATAGACCAGAGCCCTATTCTCTAGTGATACTACTATAGACCAGGGCCCTATTCCCTATATAAGTGGTACTACTATAGACCAGGGAGTGGTACTACTATAGACCAGGGCCCTATTCCCTATATAGTGGTACTACTATAGACCAGGGCCCTATTCCCTATATAGTGGTACTACTATAGACCAGGGCCCTATTCCTATATAGTGGTACTACTATAGACCAGGGCCCTATTCCCTATATAGTGGTACTACTATAGACCAGGGCCCTATTCCCTATATAGTGGTACTACTATAGACCATGGCCCTATTCCCTATATAGTGGTACTACTATAGACCAGGGCCCTATTCCCTATATAGTGGTACTACTATAGACCAGGGCCCTATTCCCTATATAGTGGTACTACTATAGACCAGAGCCCTATTCCCTATAGTGGTACTACTATAGACCACTACTATAGTGGTACTACTATAGACCAGGGCCCTATTCCTATATAGTGGTACTACTATAGACCAGGGCCCTATTCCCTATATAGTGGTACTACTATAGACCAGGGCCCTATTCCCTATATAGTGGTACTACTATAGACCATGGCCCTATTCCCTATACAGTACTACTATAGACCAGGGCCCTATTCCTATATAGTGGTACTACTATAGACCAGGGCCCTATTCCCTATATAGTGGTACTACTATAGACCAGGGCACTATTCCCTATATAGTTGTACTACTATAGACCAGGGCCCTATTCCCTATATAGTGGTACTACTTTAGACCAGAGCCCTATTCCCTATATAGTGGTACTACTATAGACCAGAGCCCTATTCCCTATATAGTGGTACTACTATAGACCAGAGCCCTATTCCCTATATAGGGCACTGCTTTAAACCAGAGACCTATTCCCTATATAGTGGTACTACTATAGACCAGAGCCCTATTCCCTACATAGTGGTACTACTATAGACCAGAGCCCTATTCCCTATATAGTGGTACTACTATAGACCAGAGCCCTATTCCCTATATAGTGGTACTACTATAGACCAGGGCACTATTCCCTATATAGTTGTACTACTATAGACCAGGGCCCTATTCCCTATATAGTGGTACTACTTTAGACCAGAGCCCTATTCCCTATATAGTGGTACTACTATAGACCAGAGCCCTATTCCCTATATAGGGCACTGCTTTAAACCAGAGACCTATTCCCTATATAGTGGTACTACTATAGACCAGAGCCCTATTCCCTACATAGTGGTACTACTATAGACCAGAGCCCTATTCCCTATATAGTGGTACTACTATAGACCAGAGCCCTATTCCCTATATAGTGCACTACTATAGACCAGAGCCCTATTCCCTACATAGTGCATTACTTTTCGACCAGAGCCCTATTCCCTACATAGTGCACTACTATAGACCCTGCTCAAAATCAGTGCACATTAATAAGGAGATAGGGTGTGGTTTGGGACGCCGGGTAGGTTTATATGACCTGCAGGGTTCATAGAGGAGGTCTCAGGCTTCCTGTAAAGCACAGATGAGATGAGCACAGCGGAAGGTGAAACTTTATTGGAGTAAAGTGGCCATCTGCTGATTGGCTGGAAGGGCAGATGTGAATGTTTATGGACTCAATAAACTCAATGCCGCGGTCTATTGATTACACTACGATGACTAAAAACACTTCACATAGAGGAACCACAGCCCTTTGAGTTGTCTTAATTCAAACGGTCCATTTGACATGTTCCCCTTCTCACATGTCCCCCTTCTGACATGTCACCATTCTGACATGTCCCCCTGTTCCCCTTCTCACATGTCCCCCTTCTGACATGTCACCATTCTGACATGTTCCCCTTCTGACATGTCCCCCTTCTCACATGTTCCCCTTCTCACATGTCCCCCTTCTGACATGTCACCATTCTGACATGTCCCCATTCTGACATGTCCCCCTGTTCCCCTTCTCACATGTCCCCCTTCTGACATGTCACCATTCTGACATGTTCCCCTTCTGACATGTCCCCCTTCTCACATGTCCCCCTTCTCACATGTCCCCATTCTGACATGTCCCCTTCTGACATGTCCCCCTTCTGACATGTCCCCCTTCTGACATGTCCCCCTTCTGACATGTCCCCCTGTCCCCCTGTCCCCCTTCTGACATGTCCCCCTTCTGACATGTCCCCCTGTCCCCATTCTGACATGTCCCCCTTCTGACATGTCCCCCTGTCCCCCTTCTGACATGTCCCCCTTCTGACATGTCCCCCTGTCCCCATTCTGACATGTCCCCCTTCTGACATGTCCCCCTGTCCCCCTTCTGACATGTCCCAGTTCTGGCATGTCCCCCTTCTCACATGTCCCCCTTCTCACATGTCCCCCTTCTGACATGTCCCCATTCTGACATGTCCCCCTTCTGACATGTCCCCGTTCTGGCATGTCCCCCTTCTGACATGTCCCCCTTCTGACATGTCCCCCTTCTGACATGTCCCCATTCTGACATGTCCCCCTTCTGACATGTCCCCGTTCTGGCATGTCCCCCTTCTGACATGTCCCCCTTCTGACATGTCCCCATTCTGACATGTCCCCCTTCTGACATGTCCCCCTTCTGACATGTCCCCCTGTCCCCCTTCTCACATGTTTTCTCAGCGACATTCAAATCAGCATTGAAAAAAGGTGCAAGTTTAAATTTGTTCCACCCCGAGCGAGTCTGACCACAAGTCAGAGACCACTGTGATGGCACACCAAATGATGACCACCAATCAGAGACCACTGTGATGGCACACCAAATGATGACCACCAATCAGAGACCACTGTGATGGCACACCAAATGATGACCACCAATCAGAGACCACTGTGATGGCACACCAAATGATGACCACCAATCAGAGACCACTGTGATGGCACACCA
>NW_025746552.1:0-50000 GCF_021184085.1 Oncorhynchus gorbuscha | reverse complement strand
GAAGGTATACAGAATGGTGTGTCTGCGTAGAGGTGGATCAGGGACTCACCAGCAGCAAGAGCGACCTCATTGATGTATACAGAGGAGAGTCTGTGGTGAACCCTGTGGCACCCCCATAGAGACTGCCAGAGGTCCGGACAGCAGACCCTCCGATTTGACACACCAGTAGTTGGTGAACCAGGCGAGGCAATCATTTGAGAAACCAAGGCTGTCGAGTCTGCCGATGAGGATGTGGTGGTTGACAGAGTCGAAAGCCTTGGCCAGATCAATGAATACGGCTGCACAGTAATGTTTCTTATCGGTGGCGGTTAAGATATTGTTTAGGACCTTGAGCGTGGCTGAGGTGCACCCATGACCAGCTCTGAAACCAGATTGCATAGCAGAGAAGGTATGGTGAGATTCGAAATGGTCGGTAATCTGTTTGTTGACTTGGCTTTCGAAGACCTTAGAAAGGCATGGTAGGATAGATATAGGTCTGTAGCAGTTTGGGTCAAGTGTGTCCCCCCCTTTGAAGAGGGGGATGACCGCAGCTGCTTTCCAGTCTTTGGGAATCTCAGACGACACGAAAGAGAGGTTGAACAGGCTAGTAATAGGGGTGGCAACAATTTCGGCAGATAAATTTAGAAAGAAAGGTTCCAGATTGTCTAGCCCGGCTGATTTGTAGGGATCCAGATTTTTCAGCTCTTTCAGAACATCAGCTGAATGGATTTGGGAGAAGGAGAAATGGGGAAGGCTTGGGCGAGTTGCTGTTGGGGGTGCAGTGCTGTTGACGGGGGTAGGAGTAGCCAGGTGGAAAGCATGGCCAGCCGTAGAAAAATGCTTATTGAAATTCTCAATTATGGTGGATTTATCAGTGGTGACAGTGTCATGCGGGTGAAAGAGGACCCAAAAGCGACTTGGCGAAAACAGAGTCTTTAATCCAGTAAAGTAAATACAATCAAAAAAACACAACTTTCACTCGAAAAGACGAGGACAAACTGGAGACTCGATCTTGAACAGCAGGTGAACAGCAGGTTGCCTCGGGAAGGCACTTGAACCAAACAGACTCAGACACCTGCTCACCACGCAGCATCTGAGGAAAACACGACACGACAGGGCGATACACAAACACAGCACGGTGAATTCTTGACAAGGAACCGACAGGGCAGAAACGAATAACAAGGAGAGAAATAGGGACTCTAATCAGGGAAAAGGATCGGGAACAGGTGTGGGAAGACTAAATGATTGATTAGGGGAATAGGAACAGCTGGGAGCAGGAACGGAACGATAGAGAGAAGAGAGAGCGGGAGAGTGAGAGAGGGAGGGGAGAGAGAGGGATAGAAAGAGGGAAAGAACCTAATAAGACCAGCAGAGGGAAACGAATAGAAGGAGAAGAACAGGGACAAGGCATGATAATCAATGACAAAACATGACAGTACCCCCCACTCACCGAGCGCCTCCTGGCGCACTCGAGGAGGAATCCTGGCGGCAACGGAGGAAATCATCAATGAGTGAACGGTCCAGCACGTCCCGAGACGGAACCCAACTCCTCTCCTCAGGACCGTAACCCTCCCAATCCACTAAGTATTGGTGACCCCGTCCCCGAGAACGCATGTCCATGATCTTATGTACCTTGTAAATAGGTGCGCTCTCGACAAGGACGGGAGGGGGGAGGGAAGACGAACGGGAGTGCGAAGAAAGGGCTTGACACAGGAGACATGGAAGACAGGATGGACGCGACGAAGATGTCGCGGAAGAAGCAGTCGCACAGCGACAGGATTGACGACCTGGGAGACACGGAACGGACCAATGAACCGCGGAGTCAACTTACGAGAAGCTGTCGTAAGAGGAAGGTTGCGAGTGGAAAGCCACACTCTCTGGCCGCAACAATACCTTGGACTCTTAATCCTGCGTTTATTGGCGGCTCTCACAGTCTGTGCCCTGTAACGGCAAAGTGCAGACCTCACCCTCCTCCAGGTGCGCTCACAACGTTGGACAAACGCTTGAGCGGAGGGAACGCTGGACTCGGCAAGCTGGGATGAGAACAGAGGAGGCTGGTAACCCAGACTACTCTGAAACGGAGATAACCCGGTAGCAGACGAAGGAAGCGAATTGTGAGCGTATTCTGCCCAGGGAGCTGTTCTGCCCAAGACGCAGGGTTTCTGAAAGAAAGGCTGCGTAGTATGCGACCAATCGTCTGATTGGCCCTCTCTGCTTGACCGTTAGACTGGGGATGAAACCCGGAAGAGAGACTGACGGACGCACCAATCAAACGACAGAACTCCCTCCAAAACTGTGACGTGAATTGCGGGCCTCTGTCTGAAACGGCGTCTAACGGGAGGCCATGAATTCTGAATACATTCTCGATAATGATTTGTGCCGTCTCCTTAGCGGAAGGAAGTTTAGCGAGGGGAATGAAATGTGCCGCCTTAGAGAACCTATCGACAACCGTAAGAATCACAGTCTTCCCCGCAGACAAAGGCAGACCGGTAATGAAGTCTAGGGCGATGTGAGACCATGGTCGAGAAGGAATGGGGAGCGGTCTGAGACGACCGGCAGGAGGAGAGTTACCCGACTTAGTCTGCGCGCAGTCCGAACAAGCAGCCACGAAACGGCGCGTGTCACGCTCCTGAGTCGGCCACCAAAAGCGCTGGCGAATAGACGCAAGAGTGCCTCGAACACCGGGATGACCAGCTAACTTGGCAGAGTGAGCCCACTGAAGAACAGCCAGACGAGTGGAAACAGGAACGAAAAGGAGGTTACTAGGACAAGCGCGCGGCGACGCAGTGTGCGTGAGTGCTTGCTTAACCTGTCTTTCAATTCCCCAGACTGTTAACCCGACAACACGCCCATAAGGAAGAATCCCCTCGGGATCAGTAGAAGCCACAGAAGAACTAAACAGACGGGATAAGGCATCAGGCTTGGTGTTCTTGCTACCCGGACGGTAAGAAATCACAAACTCGAAACGAGCGAAAAACAACGCCCAACGAGCTTGACGGGCATTAAGTCGTTTGGCAGAACGGATGTACTCAAGGTTCTTATGGTCTGTCCAAACGACAAAAGGAACGGTCGCCCCTCCAACCACTGTCGCCATTCGCCTAGGGCTAAGCGGATGGCGAGCAGTTCACGGTTACCCACATCATAGTTGCGCTCAGATGGCGACAGGCGATGAGAAAAATAAGCGCAAGGATGAACCTTATCGTCAGACTGGAAGCGCTGGGATAGAATGGCTCCCACGCCTACCTCTGAAGCGTCAACCTCGACAATGAATTGTCTAGTGACGTCAGGAGTAACGAGGATAGGAGCGGACGTAAAACGTTCTTTTAGAAGATCAAAAGCTCCCTGGGCGGAACCGGACCACTTAAAACACGTCTTGACAGAAGTAAGAGCTGTGAGAGGGGCAGCAACTTGACCGAAATTACGAATGAAACGCCGATAGAAATTAGCGAAACCTAAAAAGCGCTGCAACTCGACACGTGACCTTGGAACGGGCCAATCACTGACAGCTTGGACCTTAGCGGAATCCATCTGAATGCCTTCAGCGGAAATAACGGAACCGAGAAAAGTAACGGAGGAGACATGAAAAGAGCACTTCTCAGCCTTTACGTAGAGACAATTCTCTAAAAGGCGCTGTAGAACACGTCGAACGTGCTGAACATGAATCTCGAGTGACGGAGAAAAAATCAGGATATCGTCAAGATAGACAAAAACAAAGATGTTCAGCATGTCTCTCAGAACATCATTAACTAATGCCTGAAAAACAGCTGGCGCATTGGCGAGACCAAACGGCAGAACCCGGTACTCAAAATGCCCTAACGGAGTGTAAACGCCGTTTTCCACTCGTCCCCCTCTCTGAAGAATGCGCACGAGATGGTAAGCGTTACGAAGGTCCAACTTAGTAAAGCACCTGGCTCCCTGCAGAATCTCGAAGGCTGATGACATAAGGGGAAGCGGATAACGATTCTTAACCGTTATGTCATTCAGCCCTCGATAATCCACGCAGGGGCGCAGAGTACCGTCCTTCTTCTTAACAAAAAGAACCCCGCCCCGGCCGGAGAGGAAGAAGGCACTATGGTACCGGCGTCAAGAGACACAGACAAATAATCCTCGAGAGCCTTACGTTCGGGAGCCGACAGAGAGTATAGTCTACCCCGAGGAGGAGTGGTCCCCGGAAGGAGATCAATACTACAATCATACGACCGGTGAGGAGGAAGGGAGTTGGCTCGGGACCGACTGAAGACCGTGCGCAGATCATGATATTCCTCCGGCACTCCTGTCAAATCGCCAGGTTCCTCCTGAGAAGTAGGGACAGAAGAAACGGGAGGGATGGCAGACATTAAACACTTCACATGACAAGAAACGTTCCAGGATAGGATAGAATTACTAGACCAATTAATAGAAGGATTATGACATACTAGCCAGGGATGACCCAAAACAACAGGTGTAAACGGTGAACGAAAAATCAAAAAGAAATAGTCTCACTGTGGTTACCAGATACTGTGAGGGTTAAAGGTAGTGTCTCAAATCTGATACTGGGAAGATGACTACCATCTAAGGCGAACATGGGCGTAGGCTTCTCTAACTCTCTGAAAGGAATGTCATGTTTCCGAACCCATGCTTCGTCCATGAAACAACCCTCAGCCCCAGAGTCTATCAAGGCACTACATGTAGCACCCGAACCGGTCCAGCGTAGATGGACCGACAAAGTAGTACAGGATTTTGATGGAGAGACTTGAGTAGTTGCGCTCACCTGTAGCCCTCCGCTTACAGATGAGCTCTGGCTTTTACTGGACATGAATTAACAAAATGTCCAGCAACTCCGCAATAGAGGCACAGGCGGTTGGTGATCCTCCGTTCCCTCTCCTTAGTCGAGATGCGAATCCCTCCCAGCTGCATGGGCTCAGTCTCTGAGCCAGAGGAGGGAGATGGTTGCGATGCGGAGCAGGGAAACACCGTTGATGCGAGCTCTCTTCCACGAGCCCGGTGACGAAGATCTACCCGTCGTTCTATGCGGATGGCAAGAGCAATCAAAGAGTCCACATCTGAAGGAACCTCCCGGGAGAGAATCTCATCCTTAACCACTGCGTGGAGTCCCTCCAGAAAACGAGCGAGCAGCGCCGGCTCGTTCCACTCACTAGAGGCAGCAAGAGTGCGAAACTCAATAGAATAATCCGTTATGGACCGTTCACCTTGGCATAGGGAAGCCAGGGCCCTAGAAGCCTCCCTACCAAAAACTGAACGGTCAAAAACCCGAATCATCTCCTCTTTAAAGTTCTGGTACTTGTTAGAGCAATCAGCCCTTGCCTCCCAGATAGCTGTGCCCCATTCTCGAGCCCGGCCAGTAAGGAGTGAAATGACGTAAGCAACCCGAGCTCTCTCTCTAGAGTATGTGTTGGGTTGGAGAGAGAACACAATCTCACACTGCGTGAGAAAGGAGCGGCACTCAGTGGGCTGCCCGGAGTAGCAAGGTGGGTTATTAACCCTAGGTTCTGGAGGCTCGGCAGGCCAGGAAGTAACAGGTGGCACGAGACGAAGACTCTGGAACTGTCCAGAGAGGTCGGAAACCTGAGCGGCCAGGTTCTCCACGGCATGGCGAGCAGCAGACAATTCCTGCTCGTGTCTGCCGAGCATGGCTCCTTGGATCTCGACGGCAGTGTAACGAGCGTCTGAAGTCGCTGGGTCCATTCCTTGGTCGGTTCCTTCTGTCATGCGGGTGAAAGAGGACCCAAAAGCGACTTGGCGAAAACAGAGTCTTTAATCCAGTAAAGTAAATACAATCAAAAAAACACAACTTTCACTCGAAAAGACGAGGACAAACTGGAGACTCGATCTTGAACAGCAGGTGAACAGCAGGTTGCCTCGGGAAGGCACTTGAACCAAACAGACTCAGACACCTGCTCACCACGCAGCATCTGAGGAAAACACGACACGACAGGGCGATACACAAACACAGCACGGTGAATTCTTGACAAGGAACCGACAGGGCAGAAACGAATAACAAGGAGAGAAATAGGGACTCTAATCAGGGAAAAGGATCGGGAACAGGTGTGGGAAGACTAAATGATTGATTAGGGGAATAGGAACAGCTGGGAGCAGGAACGGAACGATAGAGAGAAGAGAGAGCGGGAGAGTGAGAGAGGGAGGGGGAGAGAGAGGGATAGAAAGAGGGAAAGAACCTAATAAGACCAGCAGAGGGAAACGAATAGAAGGAGAAGAACAGGGACAAGGCATGATAATCAATGACAAAACATGACAGACAGTGTTTCCTATCTTCAGTGCAGTGGGCAGCTGGGAGGAGGTGTTCTTATTCTCCATGGACTTTACAGTGTCCCAGAACTTCTTTGAGTTAGTGTTGCAGGAAGCAAATTTCTGCTTGAAAAAGCTAGCCTTGGCTTTTCTAACTGCCTGTGTATAACGGTTTCTAGCTTCCCTGAACAGCTGCATATCACGGGGGCTGTTCGATGCTAATGCAGAACGCCATAGGATGTTTTTGTGTTGGTTAAGGGCAGTCAGGTCTGGGGAGAACCAAGGGCTATATCTGTTCCTGGTTCTAAATTTCTTGAATGGGGCATGTTTATTTAAGATGGTTAGGAAGGCTTTTAAAGAAAATATCCAGGCATCCTCTACTGACGGGATGAGATCAATATCCTTCCAGGATACCCCGGCCAGGTCGATTAGAAAGGACTGCTCGCTGAAGTGTTTCAAGGAGCGTTTTACAGTGATGAGTGGAGGTCGTTTGACCGCTGACCCATTACGGATGCAGGCAATGAGGCAGTGATCGCTGAGATCTTGGTTGAAGACAGCAGAGATGTATTTAGAGGGGAAGTTGGTTAGGATGATATCTATGAGGGTGCCCGTGTTTAAGGCTTTGGGGGGGTACCTGGCAGGTTCATTGATAATTTGAGTGAGATTGAGGGCATCAAGTTTAGATTGTAGGCTGGCTGGGGTGTTAAGCATGTTCCAGTTTAGGTTGCCTAGCAGCACGAGCTCTGAAGATAGATGGGGGGCAATCAGTTCACATATGGTGTCCAGAACACAGCTGGGGGCAGAGGGTGGTCTATAGCAGGCGGCAACGGTGAGAGACTTGTTTTTAGAGAGGTGGATTTTTAAAAGTAGAAGTTCAAATTGTTTGGGTACAGACCTGGATAGTAGGACAGAACTCTGCAGGCTATCTTTGCAGTAGATTGCAACACTGCCCCCTTTGGCAGTTCTATCTTGTCTGAAAATGTTGTAATTTGGAATTAAAATTTCAGAATTTTTGGTGGTCTTCCTAAGCCAGGATTCAGACACAGCTAGAACATCCGGGTTGGCAGAGTGTGCTAAAGCAGTGAATAGAACAAACTTAGGGAGGAGGTTTCTAATGTTAACATGCATGAAACCAAGGCTTTTACGGTTACAGAAGTCATCAAAAGAGAGCGCCTGGGGAATAGGAGTGGAGCTAGGCACTGCAGGGCCTGGATTCACCTCTACATCGCCAGAGGAACATAGGAGGAGTAGAATAAGGGTACGGCTAAAAGCAATAAGAATTGGTCGTCTAGAACGTCTGGAACAGAGAGTAAAAGGAGGTTTCTGGGGGCGATAAAATAGCATCAAGGTATAATGTACAGACAAAGGTATGGTAGGGTTGACAAAGGAAGAGTTATCTCTCCTTGACTACACAAATAGGGTTGACAAAGGAAGAGTTCTCTCTCCATGACTAAACAAATAGGGTTGACAAAGGAAGAGTTCTCTCTCCTTGACTAAACAAATAGGCTTTCTCTCCAAAACTCTTGAACGTGCCGTCCTTGGCCAGCTCTCCCGCTATCTCTCTCTGAATGACATTCTTGATCCAAATCAGTCAGGTTTCAAGACTAGTCATTCAACTGAGACTGCTCTCCTCTGTATCATGGAGGCGCTCCGCACTGCTAAAGCTAACTCTCTCTCCTCTGCTCTCATCCTTCTAGATCTATCGGCTGCCTTCGATACTGTGAACCATCAGATCCTCCTCTCCACCCTCTCCGAGTTGGGCATCTCCGGCGCGGCCCACGCTTGGATTGCGTCCTACCTGACAGGTCGCTCCTATCAGGTGGCGTGGAGAGCGCGTGGTTGTCTCCTCACCACGCGCTCTCACCACTGGTGTCCCCCAGGGCTCTGTTCTAGGCCCTCTCCCATTCTCGCTATACACCAAGTCACTTGGCTCTGTCATAACCTCACATGGTCTCTCCTATCATTGCTATGCAGACGACACACAATTAATCTTCTCCTTTCCCCCTTCTGATGACCAGGTGGCGAATCGCATCTCTGCATGTCTGGCAGACATATCAGTGTGGATGACGGATCACCACCTCAAGCTGAACCTCGGCAAGACGGAGCTGCTCTTCCTCCCGGGGAAGGACTGCCCGTTCCATGATCTCGCCATCACGGTTGACAACTCCATTGTGTCCTCCTCCCAGAGCGCTAAGAACCTTGGCGTGATCCTGGACAACACCCTGTCGTTCTCAACCAACATCAAGGCGGTGGCCCGTTCCTGTAGGTTCATGCTCTACAACATCCGCAGAGTACGACCCTGCCTCACACAGGAAGCGGCGCAGGTCCTAATCCAGGCACTTGTCATCTCCTGTCTGGATTACTGCAACTCGCTGTTGGCTGGGCTCCCTGCCTGTGCCATTAAACCCCTTCAACTCATCCAGAACGCCGCAGCCCGTCTGGTGTTCAACCTTCCCAAGTTCTCTCACGTCACCCCGCTCCTCCGTTCTCTCCACTGGCTTCCAGTTGAAGCTCGCATCCGCTACAAGACCATGGTGCTTGCCTACGGAGCTGTGAGGGGAACGGCACCTCAGTACCTCCAGGCTCTGATCAGGCCCTACACCCAAACAAGGGCACTGCGTTCATCCACCTCTGGCCTGCTCGCCTCCCTACCACTGAGGAAGTACATCTCCCGCTCAGCCCAGTCCACTGGATGTCATAAGGTGAATGCACCAATTTGTAAGTCGCTCTGGATAAGAGCGTCTGCTAAATGACTTAAATGTAATGTAAATGTAAAGAAGAGTTCACGTCTCCTTGACTAAACAAATAGGGTTGACATAGGAAGAGTTCACGTTCTCCTTGACTACACAAATAGGGTTGACATATGAGGAGTTCTCTGACTCCTTGACTACACAAATAGGGTTGACATAGGAAGAGTTCTCTGACTCCTTGACTACACAAATAGGGTTGACATATGAAGAGTTCTCTGACTCCTTGACTACACAAATAGGGTTGACATAGGAAGAGTTCTCTGACTCCTTGACTACACAAATAGGGTTGACATATGAAGAGTTCTCTGACTCCTTGACTACACAAATAGGGTTGACATAGGAAGAGTTCACGTTCTCCTTGACTAAACAAATAGGGTTGACATAGGAAGAGTTCACGTTCTCCTTGACTACACAAATAGGGTTGAAGAAATATGTTCACTTCCCCATAATTCCCAGCTTCCCAGGTTTTACATAAATTATTTTAAGTGGATGCCAAATTTCCTGCTGGGGCGAGACCATTCAAACCAAACATGTTACTGACCATTCAAACCAAACATGTAAATGACCATTCAGACCAAACATGTTACTGACCATTCAAACCAAACATGTTACAGACCATTCAAACCAAACATTGGGCCAGACCATTCAAACCAAACATGTTACTGACCATTCAAACCAAACATGTTACAGACCATTCAAACCAAACATGTTACTGACCATTCAAACCAAACATGTTACTGACCATTCAAACCAAACATGTTACTGACCATTCAAACCAAACATGTTACAGACCATTCAAACCAAACATGGGGCCAGACCATTCAAACCAAACATGTTACTGACCATTCAAACCAAACATGTTACAGACCATTCAAACCAAACATGTTACTGACCATTCAAACCAAACATGTCACTGACCATTCAAACCAAACATGTTACAGACCATTCAAACCAAACATGTTACAGACCATTCAAACCAAACATGTTACTGACCATTCAAACCAAACATGTTACTGACCATTCAAACCAAACATGTTACAGACCATACAAATCAAACATGTTACTGACCATTCAAACCAAAGATGGGGCCAGACCATTCAAACCAAACATGTTACAGACCATTCAAACCAAACATGTTACTGACCATTCAAACCAAACATGTTACTGACAATTCAAAACAAACATGTTACTGACCATTCAAACCAAACATGTTACTGACCATTCAAACCAAACATGGGGCCAGACCATTCAAACCAAACATGTTACAGACCATTCAAACCAAACATGTTACTGACCATTCAAACCAAACATGTTACTGACCATTCAAACCAAACATGTTACTGACCATTCAAACCAAACATGTTACTGACCATTCAAACCAAACATGTTACTGACCATTCAAAACAAACATGGGGCCAGACCATTCAAACCAAACATGTTACAGACCATTCAAACCAAACATGTTACTGACCATTCAAACCAAACATGTCACTGACCATTCAAACCAAACATTGGGTCAGACCATTCAAACCAAACATGTTACTGACCATTCAAACCAAACATGTTACTGACCATTCAAACCAAACATGTTACTGACCATTCAAACCAAACATGTTACTGAGCATTCAAACCAAACATGGGGCCAGACCATTCAAACCAAACATGTTACAGACCATTCAAACCAAACATGTTACAGACCATTCAAACCAAACATGTTACAGACCATTCAAACCAAACATGTTACTGACCATTCAAACCAAACATTGGGCCAGACCATTCAAACCAAACATGTTACAGACCATTCAAACCAAACATTGGGCCAGACCATTCAAACCAAACATGGGGCCAGACCATTCAAACCAAACATGTTACTGACCATTCAAACCAAACATGTTACTGACCATTCAAACCAAACATGTTACTGACCATTCAAACCAAACATGTTACTGACCATTCAAACCAAACATGTTACTGACCATTCAAACCAAACATGGGGCCAGACCATTCAAACCAAACATGTTACAGACCATTCAAACCAAACATGTTACTGACCATTCAAACCAAACATTGGGTCAGACCATTCAAACCAAACATGTTACTGACCATTCAAACCAAACATGTTACAGACCATTCAAACCAAACATTGGGCCAGACCATTCAAACCAAACATGTTACAGACCATTCAAACCAAACATGTTACAGACCATTCAAACCAAACATGTTACAGACCATTCAAACCAAACTCCAGTAGTTTATATCCTAGTGTAACTCCAGCAGTTTATAGTGTAACTCCAGTAGTTTATATCCTAGTGTAACTCCAGTAGTTTATAGTGTAACTCCAGTAGTTTATATCCTAGTGTAACTCCAGTAGTTTATATCCTAGTGTAACTCCAGTAGTTTATATCCTAGTGTAACTCCAGTAGTTTATATCCTAGTGTAACTCCAGTAGTTTATAGTGTAACTCCAGTAGTTTATATCCTAGTGTAACTCCAGTAGTTTATAGTGTAACTCCAGTAGTTTATATCCTAGTGTAACTTCAGTAGTTTATAGTGTAACTCCAGTAGTTTATATCCTAGTGTAACTCCAGTAGTTTATAGTGTAACTCCAGTAGTTTATAGTGTAACTCCAGTAGTTTATAGTGTAACTCCAGTAGTTTATATCCTAGTGTAACTCCAGCAGTTTATAGTGTAACTCCTGTAGTTTATATCCTAGTGTAACTCCAGTAGTTTATATCCTAGTGTAACTCCAGCAGTTTATAGTGTAACTCCAGTAGTTTATATCCTAGTGTAACTCCAGTAGTTTATAGTGTAACTCCAGTAGTTTATAGTGTAACTCCAGTAGTTTATAGTGTAACTCCAGTAGTTTATAGTGTAACTCCAGTAGTTTATAGTGTAACTCCAGTAGTTTATAGTGTAACTCCAGTAGTTTATATCCTAGTGTAACTCCAGTAGTTTATAGTGTAACTCCAGTAGTTTATAGTGTAACTCCAGTAGTTTATATCCTAGTGTAACTCCAGTAGTTTATATCCTAGTGCAACTCCAGTAGTTTATATCCTAGTGTAACTCCAGTAGTTTATATCCTAGTGTAACTCCAGTAGTTTATATCCTAGTGTAACTCCAGTAGTTTATATCCTAGTGTATCTCCAGTAGTTTATATCCTAGTGTAACTCCAGTAGTTTATATCCTAGTGTAACTCCAGTAGTTTATATCCTAGTGTAACTCCAGTAGTTTATATCCTAGTGTATCTCCAGTAGTTTATATCCTAGTGTAACTCCAGTAGTTTATATCCTAGTGTAACTCCAGTAGTTTATATCCTAGTGTAACTCCAGTAGTTTATATCCTAGTGTAACTCCAGTAGTTTATATCCTAGTGTAACTCCAGTAGTTTATATCCTAGTGTAACTCCAGTAGTTTATATCCTAGTGTATCTCCAGTAGTTTATATCCTAGTGTAACTCCAGTAGTTTATATCCTAGTGTAACTCCAGTAGTTTATATCCTAGTGTAACTCCAGTAGTTTATATCCTAGTGTATCTCCAGTAGTTTATATCCTAGTGTAACTCCAGTAGTTTATATCCTAGTGTAACTCCAGTAGTTTATATCCTAGTGTAACTCCAGTAGTTTATATCCTAGTGTAACTCCAGTAGTTTATATCCTAGTGTATCTCCAGTAGTTTATATCCTAGTGTAACTCCAGTAGTTTATAGTGTAACTCCAGTAGTTTATAGTGTATCTCCAGTAGTTTATAGTGTAACTCCAGTAGTATATATCCTAGTGTATCTCCAGTAGTTTATATCCTAGTGTATCTCCAGTAGTTTATATCCTAGTGTATCTCCAGTAGTTTATATCCTAGTGTATCTCCAGTAGTTTATATCCTAGTGTATCTCCAGTAGTTTATATCCTAGTGTATCTCCAGTAGTTTATATCCTAGTGTATCTCCAGTAGTTTATTTCCTAGTGTATCTCCAGTAGTATATATCCTAGTGTATCTCCAGTAGTTTATATCCTAGTGTATCTCCAGTAGTTTATATCCTAGTGTATCTCCAGTAGTTTATATCCTAGTGTATCTCCAGTAGTTTATATCCTAGTGTATCTCCAGTAGTTTATAGTGTATCTCCAGTAGTTTATAGTGTAACTCCAGTAGTTTATATCCTATTGTAACTCCAGTAGTTTATATCCTAGTGTAACTCCAGTAGTTTATATCCTAGTGTAACTCCAGTAGTTTATATCCTAGTGTAACTCCAGTAGTTTATATTCTAGTGTAACTCCAGTAGTTTATAGTGTAACTCCAGTAGTTTATAGTGTTACTCCAGTAGTTTATATCCTAGTGTATCTCCAGTAGTTTATAGTGCAACTCCAGTAGTTTATATCCTAGTGTATCTCCAGTAGTTTATAGTGTAACTCCAGTAGTTTATATCCTAGTGTAACTCCAGTAGTTTTATAGTGTAACTCCAGTAGTTTATATCCTAGTGTATCTCCAGTAGTTTATAGTGTAACTCCAGTAGTTTATATCCTAGTGTAACTCCAGTAGTTCATATCCTAGTGTAACTCCAGTAGTTTATATCCTAGTGTAACTCCAGTAGTTTATAGTGTAACTCCAGTAGTTTATATCCTAGTGTAACTCCAGCAGTTTATAGTGTAACTCCAGTAGTTTATATCCTAGTGTAACTCCAGTAGTTTATATCCTAGTGTAACTCCAGTAGTTTATATCCTAGTGTAACTCCAGCAGTTTATAGTGTAACTCCAGTAGTTTATATCCTAGTGTAACTCCAGTAGTTTATAGTGTAACTCCAGTAGTTTATATCCTAGTGTAACTCCAGTAGTTTATATCCTAGTGTAACTCCAGTAGTTTATATCCTAGTGTAACTCCAGTAGTTTATATCCTAGTGTAACTCCAGTAGTTTATAGTGTAACTCCAGTAGTTTATATCCTAGTGTAACTCCAGTAGTTTATAGTGTAACTCCAGTAGTTTATATCCTAGTGTAACTTCAGTAGTTTATAGTGTAACTCCAGTAGTTTATATCCTAGTGTAACTCCAGTAGTTTATAGTGTAACTCCAGTAGTTTATAGTGTAACTCCAGTAGTTTATAGTGTAACTCCAGTAGTTTATATCCTAGTGTAACTCCAGCAGTTTATAGTGTAACTCCTGTAGTTTATATCCTAGTGTAACTCCAGTAGTTTATATCCTAGTGTAACTCCAGCAGTTTATAGTGTAACTCCAGTAGTTTATATCCTAGTGTAACTCCAGTAGTTTATAGTGTAACTCCAGTAGTTTATAGTGTAACTCCAGTAGTTTATAGTGTAACTCCAGTAGTTTATAGTGTAACTCCAGTAGTTTATAGTGTAACTCCAGTAGTTTATATCCTAGTGTAACTCCAGTAGTTTATAGTGTAACTCCAGTAGTTTATAGTGTAACTCCAGTAGTTTATATCCTAGTGTAACTCCAGTAGTTTATATCCTAGTGCAACTCCAGTAGTTTATATCCTAGTGTAACTCCAGTAGTTTATATCCTAGTGTAACTCCAGTAGTTTATATCCTAGTGTAACTCCAGTAGTTTATATCCTAGTGTATCTCCAGTAGTTTATATCCTAGTGTAACTCCAGTAGTTTATATCCTAGTGTAACTCCAGTAGTTTATATCCTAGTGTAACTCCAGTAGTTTATATCCTAGTGTATCTCCAGTAGTTTATATCCTAGTGTAACTCCAGTAGTTTATATCCTAGTGTAACTCCAGTAGTTTATATCCTAGTGTAACTCCAGTAGTTTATATCCTAGTGTAACTCCAGTAGTTTATATCCTAGTGTAACTCCAGTAGTTTATATCCTAGTGTAACTCCAGTAGTTTATATCCTAGTGTATCTCCAGTAGTTTATATCCTAGTGTAACTCCAGTAGTTTATATCCTAGTGTAACTCCAGTAGTTTATATCCTAGTGTAACTCCAGTAGTTTATATCCTAGTGTATCTCCAGTAGTTTATATCCTAGTGTAACTCCAGTAGTTTATATCCTAGTGTAACTCCAGTAGTTTATATCCTAGTGTAACTCCAGTAGTTTATATCCTAGTGTAACTCCAGTAGTTTATATCCTAGTGTATCTCCAGTAGTTTATATCCTAGTGTAACTCCAGTAGTTTATAGTGTAACTCCAGTAGTTTATAGTGTATCTCCAGTAGTTTATAGTGTAACTCCAGTAGTATATATCCTAGTGTATCTCCAGTAGTTTATATCCTAGTGTATCTCCAGTAGTTTATATCCTAGTGTATCTCCAGTAGTTTATATCCTAGTGTATCTCCAGTAGTTTATATCCTAGTGTATCTCCAGTAGTTTATATCCTAGTGTAACTCCAGTAGTTTATATCCTAGTGTAACTCCAGTAGTTTATATCCTAGTGTAACTCCAGTAGTTTATATCCTAGTGTATCTCCAGTAGTTTATATCCTAGTGTAACTCCAGTAGTTTATATCCTAGTGTAACTCCAGTAGTTTATATCCTAGTGTAACTCCAGTAGTTTATATCCTAGTGTAACTCCAGTAGTTTATATCCTAGTGTAACTCCAGTAGTTTATATCCTAGTGTAACTCCAGTAGTTTATATCCTAGTGTATCTCCAGTAGTTTATATCCTAGTGTAACTCCAGTAGTTTATATCCTAGTGTAACTCCAGTAGTTTATATCCTAGTGTAACTCCAGTAGTTTATATCCTAGTGTATCTCCAGTAGTTTATATCCTAGTGTAACTCCAGTAGTTTATATCCTAGTGTAACTCCAGTAGTTTATATCCTAGTGTAACTCCAGTAGTTTATATCCTAGTGTAACTCCAGTAGTTTATATCCTAGTGTATCTCCAGTAGTTTATATCCTAGTGTAACTCCAGTAGTTTATAGTGTAACTCCAGTAGTTTATAGTGTATCTCCAGTAGTTTATAGTGTAACTCCAGTAGTATATATCCTAGTGTATCTCCAGTAGTTTATATCCTAGTGTATCTCCAGTAGTTTATATCCTAGTGTATCTCCAGTAGTTTATATCCTAGTGTATCTCCAGTAGTTTATATCCTAGTGTATCTCCAGTAGTTTATAGTGTATCTCCAGTAGTTTATAGTGTAACTCCAGTAGTTTATATCCTATTGTAACTCCAGTAGTTTATATCCTAGTGTAACTCCAGTAGTTTATATCCTAGTGTAACTCCAGTAGTTTATATCCTAGTGTAACTCCAGTAGTTTATATTCTAGTGTAACTCCAGTAGTTTATAGTGTAACTCCAGTAGTTTATAGTGTTACTCCAGTAGTTTATATCCTAGTGTATCTCCAGTAGTTTATAGTGCAACTCCAGTAGTTTATATCCTAGTGTATCTCCAGTAGTTTATAGTGTAACTCCAGTAGTTTATATCCTAGTGTAACTCCAGTAGTTTTATAGTGTAACTCCAGTAGTTTATATCCTAGTGTATCTCCAGTAGTTTATAGTGTAACTCCAGTAGTTTATATCCTAGTGTAACTCCAGTAGTTCATATCCTAGTGTAACTCCAGTAGTTTATATCCTAGTGTAACTCCAGTAGTTTATAGTGTAACTCCAGTAGTTTATATCCTAGTGTAACTCCAGCAGTTTATAGTGTAACTCCAGTAGTTTATATCCTAGTGTAACTCCAGTAGTTTATATCCTAGTGTAACTCCAGTAGTTTATAGTGTAACTCCAGCAGTTTATAACCTAGTGTAACTCCAGTAGTTTATAGTGTAACTCCAGTAGTTTATATCCTAGTGTAACTCCAGTAGTTTATAGTATAACTCCAGTAGTTTATATCCTAGTGTAACTCCAGTAGTTTATATCCTAGTGTAACTCCAGTAGTTTATATCCTAGTGTAACTCCAGTAGTTTATAGTGTAACTCCAGTAGTTTATATCCTAGTGTAACTCCAGTAGTTTATAGTGTAACTCCAGTAGTTTATATCCTAGTGTAACTCCAGTAGTTTATAGTGTAACTCCAGTAGTTTATATCCTAGTGTAACTCCAGTAGTTTATATCCTAGTGTAACTCCAGTAGTTTATTTCCTAGTGTAACTCCAGTAGTTTATATCCTTGTGTAACTCCAGCAGTTTATAGTGTAACTCCAGTAGTTTATATCCTAGTGTAACTCCAGTAGTTTATATCCTAGTGTAACTCCAGTAGTTTATAGTGTAACTCCAGTAGTTTATAGTGTAACTCCAGTAGTATATATCCTAGTGTAACTCCAGTAGTTTATAGTGTAACTCCAGTAGTTTATATCCTAGTGTAACTCCAGTAGTTTATAGTGTAACTCCAGTAGTTTATATCCTAGTGTAACTCCAGTAGTTTATATCCTAGTGTAACTCCAGTAGTTTATTTCCTAGTGTAACTCCAGTAGTTTATATCCTTGTGTAACTCCAGCAGTTTATATCCTAGTGTAACTCCAGTAGTTTATATCCTTGTGTAACTCCAGCAGTTTATAGTGTAACTCCAGTAGTTTATATCCTAGTGTAACTCCAGTAGTTTATATCCTAGTGTAACTCCAGTAGTTTATAGTGTAACTCCAGTAGTTTATAGTGTAACTCCAGTAGTTTATAGTGTATCTCCAGTAGTTTATAGTGTAACTCCAGTAGTATATATCCTAGTGTATCTCCAGTAGTTTATATCCTAGTGTATCTCCAGTAGTTTATATCCTAGTGTATCTCCAGTAGTTTATATCCTAGTGTATCTCCAGTAGTTTATATCCTAGTGTATCTCCAGTAGTTTATATCCTAGTGTATCTCCAGTAGTTTATATCCTAGTGTATCTCCAGTAGTTTATAGTGTAACTCCAGTAGTATATATCCTAGTGTATCTCCAGTAGTTTATATCCTAGTGTATCTCCAGTAGTTTATAGTGCAACTCCAGTAGTTTATATCCTAGTGTATCTCCAGTAGTTTATAGTGTAACTCCAGTAGTTTATATCCTAGTGTAACTCCAGTAGTTTTATAGTGTAACTCCAGTAGTTTATATCCTAGTGTATCTCCAGTAGTTTATATCCTAGTGTAACTCCAGTAGTTCATATCCTAGTGTAACTCCAGTAGTTTATATCCTAGTGTAACTCCAGTAGTTTATAGTGTAACTCCAGTAGTTTATATCCTAGTGTAACTCCAGCAGTTTATAGTGTAACTCCAGTAGTTTATATCCTAGTGTAACTCCAGTAGTTTATATCCTAGTGTAACTCCAGTAGTTTATAGTGTAACTCCAGCAGTTTATAACCTAGTGTAACTCCAGTAGTTTATAGTGTAACTCCAGTAGTTTATATCCTAGTGTAACTCCAGTAGTTTATAGTATAACTCCAGTAGTTTATATCCTAGTGTAACTCCAGTAGTTTATATCCTAGTGTAACTCCAGTAGTTTATATCCTAGTGTAACTCCAGTAGTTTATAGTGTAACTCCAGTAGTTTATATCCTAGTGTAACTCCAGTAGTTTATAGTGTAACTCCAGTAGTTTATATCCTAGTGTAACTCCAGTAGTTTATAGTGTAACTCCAGTAGTTTATATCCTAGTGTAACTCCAGTAGTTTATATCCTAGTGTAACTCCAGTAGTTTATTTCCTAGTGTAACTCCAGTAGTTTATATCCTTGTGTAACTCCAGCAGTTTATAGTGTAACTCCAGTAGTTTATATCCTAGTGTAACTCCAGTAGTTTATATCCTAGTGTAACTCCAGTAGTTTATAGTGTAACTCCAGTAGTTTATAGTGTAACTCCAGTAGTATATATCCTAGTGTAACTCCAGTAGTTTATAGTGTAACTCCAGTAGTTTATATCCTAGTGTAACTCCAGTAGTTTATATCCTAGTGTAACTCCAGTAGTTTATTTCCTAGTGTAACTCCAGTAGTTTATATCCTTGTGTAACTCCAGCAGTTTATATCCTAGTGTAACTCCAGTAGTTTATATCCTTGTGTAACTCCAGCAGTTTATAGTGTAACTCCAGTAGTTTATATCCTAGTGTAACTCCAGTAGTTTATATCCTAGTGTAACTCCAGTAGTTTATAGTGTAACTCCAGTAGTTTATAGTGTAACTCCAGTAGTTTATAGTGTATCTCCAGTAGTTTATAGTGTAACTCCAGTAGTATATATCCTAGTGTATCTCCAGTAGTTTATATCCTAGTGTATCTCCAGTAGTTTATATCCTAGTGTATCTCCAGTAGTTTATATCCTAGTGTATCTCCAGTAGTTTATATCCTAGTGTATCTCCAGTAGTTTATATCCTAGTGTATCTCCAGTAGTTTATATCCTAGTGTATCTCCAGTAGTTTATAGTGTAACTCCAGTAGTATATATCCTAGTGTATCTCCAGTAGTTTATATCCTAGTGTATCTCCAGTAGTTTATATCCTAGTGTATCTCCAGTAGTTTATATCCTAGTGTATCTCCAGTAGTTTATATCCTAGTGTATCTCCAGTAGTTTATATCCTAGTGTATCTCCAGTAGTTTATAGTGTAACTCCAGTAGTTTATATCCTAGTGTAACACCAGTAGTTTATAGTGTAACTCCAGTAGTTTATATTCTAGTGTAACTCCAGTAGTTTATATTCTAGTGTAACTCCAGTAGTTTATATCCTAGTGTAACTCCAGTAGTATATATCCTAGTGTAACTCCAGTAGTTTATATCCTAGTGTAACTCCAGTAGTTTATAGTGTAACTCCAGTAGTTTATATCCTAGTGTAACTCCAGTAGTTTATATCCTAGTGTAACTCCAGTAGTTTATATCCTAGTGTAACTCCAGTAGTTTATATTCTAGTGTAACTCCAGTAGTTTATAGTGTAACTCCAGTAGTTTATAGTGTTACTCCAGTAGTTTATATCCTAGTGTAACTCCAGTAGTTTATATCCTAGTGTATCTCCAGTAGTTTATAGTGCAACTCCAGTAGTTTATATCCTAGTGTATCTCCAGTAGTTTATAGTGTAACTCCAGTAGTTTATATCCTAGTGTAACTCCAGTAGTTTTATAGTGTAACTCCAGTAGTTTATATCCTAGTGTATCTCCAGTAGTTTATAGTGTAACTCCAGTAGTTTATATCCTAGTGTAACTCCAGTAGTTTATATCCTAGTGTAACTCCAGTAGTTTATATCCTAGTGTAACTCCAGTAGTTTATAGTGTAACTCCAGTAGTTTATATCCTAGTGTAACTCCAGCAGTTTATAGTGTAACTCCAGTAGTTTATATCCTAGTGTAACTCCAGTAGTTTATATCCTAGTGTAACTCCAGTAGTTTATAGTGTAACTCCAGTAGTTTATATCCTAGTGTAACTCCAGTAGTTTATAGTATAACTCCAGTAGTTTATATCCTAGTGTAACTCCAGTAGTTTATATCCTAGTGTAACTCCAGTAGTTTATAGTGTAACTCCAGTAGTTTATATCCTAGTGTAACTCCAGTAGTTTATATCCTAGTGTAACTCCAGTAGTTTATATCCTAGTGTAACTCCAGTAGTTTATAGTGTAACTCCAGTAGTTTATATCCTAGTGTAACTCCAGTAGTTTATAGTGTAACTCCAGTAGTTTATATCCTAGTGTAACTCCAGTAGTTTATAGTGTAACTCCAGTAGTTTATATCCTAGTGTAACTCCAGTAGTTTATATCCTAGTGTAACTCCAGTAGTTTATTTCCTAGTGTAACTCCAGTAGTTTATATCCTTGTGTAACTCCAGCAGTTTATAGTGTAACTCCAGTAGTTTATATCCTAGTGTATCTCCAGTAGTTTATAGTGCAACTCCAGTAGTTTATATCCTAGTGTATCTCCAGTAGTTTATAGTGTAACTCCAGTAGTTTATATCCTAGTGTAACTCCAGTAGTTTTATAGTGTAACTCCAGTAGTTTATATCCTAGTGTGTCTCCAGTAGTTTATAGTGTAACTCCAGTAGTTTATATCCTAGTGTAACTCCAGTAGTTTATATCCTAGTGTAACTCCAGTAGTTTATATCCTAGTGTAACTCCAGTAGTTTATATCCTAGTGTAACTCCAGTAGTTTATATCCTAGTGTAACTCCAGCAGTTTATAGTGTAACTCCAGTAGTTTATATCCTAGTGTAACTCCAGTAGTTTATATCCTAGTGTAACTCCAGTAGTTTATAGTGTAACTCCAGTAGTTTATATCCTAGTGTAACTCCAGTAGTTTATAGTATAACTCCAGTAGTTTATATCCTAGTGTAACTCCAGTAGTTTATATCCTAGTGTAACTCCAGTAGTTTATAGTGTAACTCCAGTAGTTTATATCCTAGAGTAACTCCAGTAGTTTATATCCTAGTGTAACTCCAGTAGTTTATATCCTAGTGTAACTCCAGTAGTTTATAGTGTAACTCCAGTAGTTTATATCCTAGTGTAACTCCAGTAGTTTATAGTGTAACTCCAGTAGTTTATATCCTAGTGTAACTCCAGTAGTTTATAGTGTAACTCCAGTAGTTTATATCCTAGTGTAACTCCAGTAGTTTATATCCTAGTGTAACTCCAGTAGTTTATTTCCTAGTGTAACTCCAGTAGTATATATCCTAGTGTAACTCCAGTAGTATATATCCTAGTGTAACTCCAGTAGTATATATCCTAGTGTAACTCCAGTAGTTTATATCCTAGTGTAACTCCAGTAGTTTATATCCTAGTGTAACTCCAGTAGTTTATATCCTAGTGTAACTCCAGTAGTATATATCCTAGTGTAACTCCAGTAGTTTATAGTGTAACTCCAGTAGTTTATAGTGTAACTCCAGTAGTTTATATCCTAGTGTAACTCCAGTAGTATATATTCTAGTGTAACTCCAGTAGTTTATATCCTAGTGTAACTCCAGTAGTTTATAGTGTAACTCCAGTAGTTTATAGTGTAACTCCAGTAGTTTATAGTGTGACTCCAGTAGTTTATAGTGTAACTCCAGTAGTTTATATCCTAGTGTAACTCCAGTAGTTTTATAGTGTAACTCCAGTAGTTTATATCCTAGTGTAACTCCAGTAGTATATATCCTAGTGTAACTCCAGTAGTATATATCCTAGTGTAACTCCAGTAGTTTATAGTGTAACTCCAGTAGTTTATAGTGTAACTCCAGTAGTTTATATCCTAGTGTAACTCCAGTAGTTTTATAGTGTAACTCCAGTAGTTTATATCCTAGTGTAACTCCAGTAGTATATATCCTAGTGTAACTCCAGTAGTTTATAGTGTAACTCCAGTAGTTTATAGTGTAACTCCAGTAGTTTATATCCTAGTGTAACTCCAGTAGTTTTATAGTGTAACTCCAGTAGTTTATATCCTAGTGTAACTCCAGTAGTATATATCCTAGTGTAACTCCAGTAGTTTATATCCTAGTGTAACTCCAGTAGTTTATATCCTAGTGTAACTCCAGTAGTTTTATAGTGTAACTCCAGTAGTTTATATCCTAGTGTAACTCCAGTAGTTTATATCCTAGTGTAACTCCAGTAGTTTATAGTGTAACTCCAGTAGTTTATAGTGTAACTCCAGTAGTTTATAGTGTAACTCCAGTAGTTTATAGTGTAACTCCAGTAGTTTATAGTGTAACTCCAGTAGTTTTATAGTGTAACTCCAGTAGTTTATATCCTAGTGTAACTCCAGTAGTTTATAGTGTAACTCCAGTAGTTTATAGTGTAACTCCAGTAGTTTATATCCTAGTGTAACTCCAATAGTTTATATCCTAGTGTAACTCCAGTAGTTTATAGTGTAACTCCAGTAGTTTATATCCTAGTGTAACTCCAGTAGTTTATAGTGTAACTCCAGTAGTTTATAGTGTAACTCCAGTAGTTTATATCCTAGTGTAACTCCAGTAGTTTATATCCTAGTGTAACTCCAGTAGTTTATATCCTAGAGTAAATCTAGTAGTATTTAATAAGACAACATGTAAATGTACTGTTTCTGTGAGAACTTTGAAAACATGTCTCCTGTGTTTTCTAATCCCTTACACAGTAACAGTAATTAATCTTTCGCTGGCCTCCCTCTCTCTTCCTCGTCCCAAATGGCACTTTTTGCCCTATATAGTACACTACTGCTGACCAGGGTTTTGTAGTGCACTTTGTGGGGAATAGGGTGCCATTTGGGACACAATTCTCGTGTCGCAGAGCCAAGACTAACCCTGTTGAACAATCTCTAGCTCTGGTCTATCCTGTAACGACAACAATTTTCCAGTGTATTATTAGTGGAGGAACTAATAGTTCTGGACCAGAGCTATACATTACTATGAGTTATTAGTGGAGGAACTCTAACGCTCTGGACCAGAGCTATACATTACTATGAGTTATTAGTGGAGGAACTGTAACGCTCTGGACCAGAGGTATACATTACTATGAGTTATTAGTGGAGGAACTCTAACGCCCTGGACCAGAGCTATACATTACTATGAGTTATTAGTGGAGGAACTCTAACGCTCTGGACCAGAGCTATACATTACTATGAGTTATTAGTGGAGGAACTGTAACTCTCTGGACCAGAGCTATACATTACTATGAGTTATTAGTGGAGGAACTGTAACGCCCTGGACCAGAGCTATACATTACCATGAGTTATTAGTGGAGGAACTGTAACGCTCTGGACCAGAGCTATACATTACTATGAGTTATTAGTGGAGGAACTGTAACGCTCTGGACCAGAGCAATACATTACTATGAGTTATTAGTGGAGGAACTCTAACGCCCTGGACCAGAGCTATACATTACTATGAGTTATTAGTGGAGGAACTCTAACGTCCTGGACCAGAGCTATACATTACTATGAGTTATTAGTGGAGGAACTCTAACGCCCTGGACCAGAGCTATACATTACTATGAGTTATTAGTGGAGGAACTCTAACGCCCTGGACCAGAGCTATACATTACTATGAGTTATTAGTGGAGGAACTGTAACGCCCTGGACCAGAGCTATACATTACTATGAGTTATTAGTGGAGGAGCTCTAACGCCCTGGACCAGAGCTATACATTACTATGAGTTATTAGTGGAGGAACTGTAACGCTCTGGACCAGAGCTATACATTACTATGAGTTATTAGTGGAGGAACTGTAACGCCCTGGACCAGAGCTATACATTACCATGAGTTATTAGTGGAGGAACTGTAATGCTCTGGACCAGAGCTATACATTACTATGAGTTATTAGTGGAGGAACTGTAATGCTCTGGACCAGAGCAATACATTACTATGAGTTATTAGAGGAGGAACTGTAACGCTCTGGACCAGAGCTATACATTACTATGAGTTATTAGTGGAGGAACTGTAACGCTCTGGACCAGAGCTATACATTACTATGAGTTATTAGTGGAGGAACTCTAACGCCCTGGACCAGAGCTATACATTACTATGAGTTATTAGTGGAGGAACTCTAACGTCCTGGACCAGAGCTATACATTACTATGAGTTATTAGTGGAGGAGCTCTAACGCCCTGGACCAGAGCTATACATTACTATGAGTTATTAGTGGAGGAACTGTAACGCTCTGGACCAGAGCTATACATTACTATGAGTTATTAGTGGAGGAACTGTAACGCCCTGGACCAGAGCTATACATTACCATGAGTTATTAGTGGAGGAACTGTAATGCTCTGGACCAGAGCTATACATTACTATGAGTTATTAGTGGAGGAACTGTAACGCTCTGGACCAGAGCAATACATTACTATGAGTTATTAGTGGAGGAACTGTAACGCTCTGGACCAGAGCTATACATTACTATGAGTTATTAGTGGAGGAACTGTAACGCTCTGGACCAGAGCTATACATTACTATGAGTTATTAGTGGAGGAACTGTAACGCCCTGGACCAGAGCTATACATTACTATGAGTTATTAGTGGAGGAACTGTAACGCCCTGGACCAGAGCTATACATTACTATGAGTTATTATTGGAGGAACTGTAACGCTCTGGACCAGAGCTATACATTACTATGAGTTATTAGTGGAGGAACTGTAACGCTCTGGACCAGAGCTATACATTACTATGAGTTATTAGTGGAGGAACTCTATCGCCCTGGACCAGAGCTATACATTACTATGAGTTATTAGTGGAGGAACTCTATCGCCCTGGACCAGAGCTATACATTACTATGAGTTATTAGTGGAGGAACTGTAACGCTCTGTACCAGAGCTATACATTACTATGAGTTATTAGTGGAGGAACTGTAACGCCCTGGACCAGAGCTATACATTACTATGAGTTATTAGTGGAGGAACTCTAATGCCCTGGACCAGAGCTATACATTACTATGAGTTATTAGTGGAGGAACTCTAACGCCCTGGACCAGAGCTATACATTACTATGAGTTATTAGTGGAGGAACTGTAACGCTCTGGACCAGAGGTATACATTACTATGAGTTATTAGTGGAGGAACTGTAACGCTCTGGACCAGAGCTATACATTACTATGAGTTATTAGTGGAGGAACTCTATCGCCCTGGACCAGAGCTATACATTACTATGAGTTATTAGTGGAGGAACTCTATCGCCCTGGACCAGAGCTATACATTACTATGAGTTATTAGTGGAGGAACTGTAACGCTCTGTACCAGAGCTATACATTACTATGAGTTATTAGTGGAGGAACTGTAACGCCCTGGACCAGAGCTATACATTACCATGAGTTATTAGTGGAGGAACTGTAACGCTCTGGACCAGAGCTATACATTACTATGAGTTATTAGTGGAGGAACTCTAACGCCCTGGACCAGAGCTATACATTACTATGAGTTATTAGTGGAGGAACTGTAACGCTCTGGACCAGAGGTATACATTACTATGAGTTATTAGTGGAGGAACTGTAACGCTCTGGACCAGAGGTATACATTACTATGAGTTATTAGTGGAGGAACTCTAACGCCCTGGACCAGAGCTATACATTACTATGAGTTATTAGTGGAGGAACTGTAACGCTCTGGACCAGAGCTATACATTACTATGAGTTATTAGTGGAGGAACTGTAACGCTCTGGACCAGAGCTATACATTACTATGAGTTATTAGTGGAGGAACTGTAACGCTCTGGACCAGAGCTATACATTACTATGAGTTATTAGTGGAGGAACTGTAACGCTCTGGACCAGAGTTATACATTACTATGAGTTATTAGTGGAGGAACTGTAACGCTCTGGACCAGAGCTATACATTACTATGAGTTATTAGTGGAGGAACTGTAATGCTCTGGACCGGAGCTATACATTACTATGCGTTATTAGTGGAGGAACTGTAACGCTCTGGACCAGAGCTATACATTACTATGAGTTATTAGTGGAGGAACTGTAACGCCCTGGACCAGAGCTATACATTACTATGAGTTATTAGTGGAGGAACTCTAATGCCCTGGACCAGAGCTATACATTACTATGAGTTATTAGTGGAGGAACTGTAACGCCCTGGACCAGAGCTATACATTACTATGAGTTATTAGTGGAGGAGCTCTAACGCCCTGGACCAGAGCTATACATTACTATGAGTTATTAGTGGAGGAACTGTAACGCTCTGGACCAGAGCTATACATTACTATGAGTTATTAGTGGAGGAACTGTAACGCCCTGGACCAGAGCTATACATTACCATGAGTTAGTAGTGGAGGAACTGTAACGCTCTGGACCAGAGCTATACATTACTATGAGTTATTAGTGGAGGAACTCTAACGCCCTGGACCAGAGCTATACATTACTATGAGTTATTAGTGGAGGAACTGTAACGCTCTGGACCAGAGGTATACATTACTATGAGTTATTAGTGGAGGAACTGTAACGCCCTGGACCAGAGGTATACATTACTATGAGTTATTAGTGGAGGAGCTCTAACGCCCTGGACCAGAGCTATACATTACTATGAGTTATTAGTGGAGGAACTGTAACGCTCTGGACCAGAGCTATACATTACTATGAGTTATTAGTGGAGGAACTGTAACGCCCTGGACCAGAGCTATACATTACCATGAGTTATTAGTGGAGGAACTGTAACGCTCTGGACCAGAGCTATACATTACTATGAGTTATTAGTGGAGGAACTCTAACGCCCTGGACCAGAGGTATACATTACTATGAGTTATTAGTGGAGGAACTCTAACGCCCTGGACCAGAGCTATACATTACTATGAGTTATTAGTGGAGGGACTGTAACGCTCTGGACCAGAGCTATACATTACTATGAGTTATTAGTGGAGGAACTGTAACGCTCTGGACCAGAGCTATACATTACTATGAGTTATTAGTGGAGGAACTGTAACGCTCTGGACCAGAGCTATACATTACTATGAGTTATTAGTGGAGGAACTGTAACGCTCTGGACCAGAGCTATACATTACTATGAGTTATTAGTGGAGGAACTGTAACGCTCTGGACCAGAGTTATACATTACTATGAGTTATTAGTGGAGGAACTGTAACGCTCTGGACCAGAGCTATACATTACTATGAGTTATTAGTGGAGGAACTGTAATGCTCTGGACCAGAGCAATACATTACTATGAGTTATTAGTGGAGGAACTGTAATGCTCTGGACCAGAGCTATACATTACTATGAGTTATTAGTGGAGGAACTGTAACGCCCTGGACCAGAGCTATACATTACTATGAGTTATTAGTGGAGGAACTGTAACGCTCTGGACCGGAGCTATACATTACTATGAGTTATTAGTGGAGGAACTGTAACGCTCTGGACCAGAGCTATACATTACTATGCGTTATTAGTGGAGGAACTGTAACGCCCTGGACCAGAGCTATACATTACTATGAGTTATTAGTGGAGGAACTGTAACGCTCTGGACCAGAGCTATACATTACTATGAGTTATTAGTGGAGGAACTGTAACGCTCTGGACCAGAGCTATACATTACTATGAGTTATTAGTGGAGGAACTGTAACGCTCTGGACCAGAGCTATACATTACTATGAGTTATTAGTGGAGGAACTGTAATGCTCTGGACCGGAGCTATACATTACTATGAGTTATTAGTGGAGGAACTGTAACGCTCTGGACCAGAGCTATACATTACTATGCGTTATTAGTGGAGGAACTGTAACGCCCTGGACCAGAGCTATACATTACTATGAGTTATTAGTGGAGGAACTGTAACGCTCTGGACCAGAGCTATACATTACTATGAGTTATTAGTGGAGGAACTGTAACGCTCTGGACCAGAGCTATACATTACTATGAGTTATTAGTGGAGGAACTGTAACGCTCTGGACCAGAGCTATACATTACTATGAGTTATTAGTGGAGGAACTGTAACGCCCTGGACCAGAGCTATACATTACTATGAGTGCTTGGACCGAGTTGGAAAGGTGGACAGCATGACAGTTGGACCGAGTTGGAAAGGTGGACAGCGTGACAGTTGGACCGAGTTGGAAAGGTGGGCAGCGTGACAGTTGGACCGAGTTGGAAAGGTGGACAGCGTGACAGTTGGACCGAGTTGGAAAGGTGGACAGCGTGACAGTTGGACCGAGTTGGAAAGGTGGGCAGCGTGACAGTTGGACCGAGTTGGAAAGGTGGACAGCGTGACAGTTGGACCGAGTTGGAAAGGTGAGCAGCGTGACAGTTGGACCGAGTTGGAAAGGTGGACAGCGTGACAGTTGGCATCTTGCTGGAATTATCGCTCTACAAAGCAAGATGCTGCAGTAAGAGATTAACCAAGTTATCCCAAGTGCCAAGATTGTGCAAATCTGTCATCAAGGCAAAGTGTGGCTATTTAAAGAATCTCAAATATTAAATATATCTTGATTTGTTAAAAAAAAGGTTACTACATGATTACATATGTGTTATTTTCATAGTTTTGATGTCTTCACTATTATTCCACAATGTAGAAAATAGTAAAAATAAAGAAACACCCTTCCAAAACTTCTGAACAGTAAAACAAATGGAGATATGACATTTACATAAGTATTCAGACCCTTTACTCAGAACATTGTTGAAGCACCGTTGGCAGCGATTACAGCCTCTTCTTGAGTATGACGCTACAAGCTTGGCATACCTGTATTTGGGGAGTTTCTCCTATTCTTCTCTGCAGATCCTCTCTGTCAGGTTTGATGGGGAACATTGTTGCACAGCTATTTTCAGGTCTCTCCAGGGATGTTTGATCGGGTCAAGTCCGGGCTCTGGCTGGGCCACTCAAGGACATTGAGAGACATGTCCCGAAGGCACTCCTGTGTTGTCTTGGCTATGTGCTTCGGGTTGTTGTCCTGTTGGAAGGTGAACCTTCACCCCAGTCTGGGGTCCTGAGCACTAAGGAGCAGGTATTCATCAAGGATCTCTGTACTTTGCTCCGTTCATCTTTCCCTCGATCCTGACTACTCTCTCAGTTCCTGCTCTCGGAAAACATCCCCACAGCATGATGCTGCCACCACCATGCTTCACCGTAGGGATGGTGCCAGGTTTCCTCCAGACGTGACGCTGCCGCCACCATGCTTCACCGTAGGGATGGTGCCAGGTTTCCTCCAGACGTGACGCTGCCGCCACCATGCTTCACCGTAGGGATGGTGCCAGGTTTCCTCCAGACGTGACGCTGCCGCCACCATGCTTCACCGTAGGGATGGTGCCAGGTTTCCTCCAGACGTGACGCTGCCGCCACCATGCTTCACCGTAGGGATGGTGCCAGGTTTCCTCCAGACGTGACGCTGCCGCCACCATGCTTCACCGTAGGGATGGTGCCAGGTTTCCTCCAGACGTGACGCTGCCGCCACCATGCTTCACCGTAGGGATGGTGCCAGGTTTCCTCCAGACGTGACGCTGCCGCCACCATGCTTCACCGTAGGGATGGTGCCAGGTTTTCCTTCAGACGTGACGCTTCGCATTCAGGCCAAAGATTTTAATCTTCGTTTTATCAGACCAGAGTGTCCTTAAGGTGGCTTTTGGCAAACTCCAAGCGGGCTGTCATGTGCTTTTAACTGAGGAGTGGCTTCCGTCTGGCAACTCTACCATAAAGGCCTGATTGGTGGAGTGCTGCAGAGATGGTTGTCCTTCAGGAAGGTTCTCCCATCTTCACAGAGGAACTCTGGAGTTCTGTCAGAGTGACCATCAGGATCTTGGTCACCTCCCTGACTAAGGCCCTTCTCCCCCAATTACTCAGTTTGGCCCATCGGCCAGCTCTAGGAAGAGTCTTGGTGATTCCAAACTAATTCCATTTAAGAATGATGGAGACACTGTGTTTTTGGGAACCTGCTGCAGAACATTTTTGGTACCCTTCCCCAGATCTGTGCCTCGACAAAATCCTTCGACCTCCTGGCTTGTCTAACATGCAAATCAATTGAATTTACCATTTTTCTCCTGCACGTATTCCTATATAGTAGGGTGCTGACTGGCTGACTGGGGCTGTATCCTAGATGGCACAATATTCTCTATACAGTAGGGTGCTGACGGGCTGACTGGGGCTTTGCCCCAGTTGTCACCCTAGCTAGGTGCACTATGACTCTACCTCCCTGTTCTCCTAACCAGGGATGACTGTACCTCCCTGTTCTCCTAACCAGGGACGACTCTACCTCCCTGTTCTCCTAACCAGGGATGACTCTACCTCCCTGTTCTACTGGTCAGGGATGACTCTACCTCCTTGTTTTCCTAACCAGGGATGACTCTACCTCCCTGTTCTCTTTACCAGGGATGACTCTACCTCCCTGTTCTCCTAACCAGGGATGACTGTACCTCCCTGTTCTCCTAACCAGGGACGACTCTACCTCCCTGTTCTCCTAACCAGGGATGACTCTACCTCCCTGTTCTACTGGCCAGGGATGACTTTACCTCCCTGTTCTCCTAACCAGGGATGACTCTACCTCCCTGGTCTCCTAACCAGGGATGACTCCTGTTCATAAATTACCAGCAGGGTCAAATAATAATAATCACAGTTATTGTCGAGGGTGCAACAAGTCAGCACCTCAGGAGTAAATGTAATTTGGCTTTTCATAGCCGATCATTAAGAGTATCTTTACCGCTCCTGCTGTATCTAGAGAGTTGAAAACAGCAGGTCTGGGACAGGTAGCACATCCGGTGAACAGGTCAGGGTTCCATAGCTGCAGGCAGAACAGTTGAAACTGGAGCAGCATCACGGCCAGGTGGACTGTGGACAGCAGTCCTGAGGCATCGTCCTAGGGCTCAGGTCCTCCGAGAGAGAGAAAGAAAGAAAGAGAATTAGAGAGAGCATACTTAAATTCACACAGGACACCGGATAAGACAGGAGAAGTACTCCAGATATATCAAACTGACCCTAGCCCCCCGACACATAAACTACTGCAGCATAAATACTGGAGGCTGAGACAGGAGGGGTCAGAAGACACTGTGGTCCCATCCGATGATACCCCCGGACAGGGCAAAACAGGCAGAATATAACCCCACCCACTTTGCCAAAGCACAGCCCCCACACCACTAGAGGGATATCTTCAACCACCAACTTACCATCCTGAGACAAGGCCGAGTAAATCCCACAAAGATCTCCGCCACGGCACAACCGAAGGGGGATTGGGCGCCAACCCAGACAGGAAGATCACGTCAGTGACTCAACCCACTCAAGTGACGCACCCCCTGTAGGGACGGTATGAAAGAGCCCCAGTAAGCCAGTGACCCAGCCCCTGTAATAGGGTTAGAGGCAGAGAATCCCAGTGGAAAGAGGGGAACAGGCCAGGAAGAGACAGCAAGGGTGGTTCGTTGCTCCAGAGCCTTTCCGTTCACCTTCCCACTCCTGGGCCAGACTACACTCAATCATATGACCCACTGAAGAGATGAGTCTTCAGTAAAGATTTAAAGGTTGAGACCGAGTCTGCGTCTCTCACATGGGTAGGCAGACCATTCCATAAAAATGGAGCTCTATAGGAGACAGCCCTGTCCCCAGCTGTTTGCCTAGAAATTCTAGGGACAATTAGGAGGCCTGCGTCTTGTGACCGTAGCGTACGTGTAGGTATGTACGGCAGGACCAAATCAGAGAGCAAGCCCATGTAATGCTTTGTCGGTTAACAGTAAAACCTTGAAATCAGCCCTTGCTTTGACAGGAAGCCAGTGTAGGGAGGCTAGCACTGGAGTAATATGATCAAATATTTTGGTTCTAGTCAGGATTCTAGCAGCCGTATTTAGCACTAACTGAAGTTTATTTAGTGCTTTATCCGGGTAGCCGGAAAGTAGAGCACTGGGAAGACGCTATCCGACGCGGTGCAGCCAACGGGTTTCTCCACGCATCGCGCCGACAGAAACAAACATCTCTCTGGTAAGAAGAGTGGCGGGGGCGTATGCCTCATGACTAACGGGACATGGTGTGATGAAGGAAACATACAGGAACTCAAATCCTTCTGTTCACCTGATTTAGAATTCCTCACAATCAAATGTAGACCGCATTATCTTCCAAGAGAATTCTCTTCGATTATAATCACAGCCGTATATATCCCCCCCAAGCAGACACATCGATGGCTCTGAACGAACTTTATTTAACTCTTTGCAAACTGGAAACCATTTATCCGGAGGCTGCATTCATTGTAGCTGGGGATTTTAACAAAGCTAATCTGAAAACAAGACTCCCTAAATTTTATCAGCATATCGATTGCGCAACCAGGGGTGGTAAAACCTTGGATCATTGTTACTCTAACTTCCGCGACGCATATAAGGCCCTGCCCCGCCCCCCTTTCGGAAAAGCTGACCACGACTCCATTTTGTTGATCCCTGCCTACAGGCAGAAGCTAAAACAAGAGGCTCCCACGCTGAGGTCTGTCCAACGCTGGTCAGACCAAGCTGACTCTACACTCCAAGACTGCTTCCATCACGTGGACTGGGACATGTTTCGTATTGCGTCAGATGAAAATATTGACGAATACGGTGATTCGGTGTGCGAGTTCATTAGAACGTGCGTCGAAGATGTCGTTCCCATAGCAACGATAAAAACATTCCCAAACCAGAAACCGTGGATTGATGGCAGCATTCGCGTGAAAATGAAAGCGCAAACCACTGCTTTTAATCAGGGCAAGGTGTCTGGTAACATGTCCGAATATAAACAATGCAGCTATTCCCTCCGCAAGGCTATTAAACAAGCTAAGCGTCAGTACAGAGACAAAGTGGAATCTCAATTCAATGGCTCAGACACAAGAGGCATGTGGCAGGGTCTACAGTCAATCACAGACTACAAGAAGAAACCCAGCCCAGTCAAGGACCAGGATGTCTTGCTCCCAGGCAAGGTGTCTGGTAACATGTCCGAATATAAACAATGCAGCTATTCCCTCCGCAAGGCTATTAAACAAGCTAAGCGTCAGTACAGAGACAAAGTGGAATCTCAATTCAATGGCTCAGACACAAGAGGCATGTGGCAGGGTCTACAGTCAATCACAGACTACAAGAAGAAACCCAGCCCAGTCAAGGACCAGGATGTCTTGCTCCCAGGCAGACTAAATAACTTTTTGCCCGCTTTGAGGACAATACAGTGCCACTGACACGGCCTGCAATGAAAACATGCGGTCTCTCCTTCACTGCAGCCGAGGTGAGTAAAGACATTTAAACGTGTTAACCCTCGCAAGGCTGCAGGCCCAGACGGCATCCCCAGCCGCACCCTCAGAGCATGCGCAGACCAGCTGGCCGGTGTGTTTACGGACATATTCAATCAATCCCTATACCAGTCTGCTGTTCCCACATGCTTCAAGAGGGCCACCATTGTTCCCGTTCCCAAGAAAGCTAAGGTAACTGAGCTAAACGACTACCGCCCGTAGCACTCACTTCCGTCATCATGAAGTGCTTTGAGAGACTAGTCAAGGACCATATCACCTCCACCCTACCTGACACCCTAGACCCACTCCAATTTGCTTACCGCCCAAATAGGTCCACAGACGATGCAATCTCAACCACACTGCACACTGCCCTAACCCACCTGGACAAGAGGAATACCTATGTGAGAATGCTGTTCATCGACTACAGCTCGGCATTCAACACCATAGTACCCTCCAAGCTCGTCATCAAGCTCGAGACCCTGGGTCTCGACCCCGCCCTGGGCAACTGGGTACTGGACTTCCTGACGGGCCGCCCCCAGGTGGTGAGGGTAGGCAACAACATCTCCTCCCCGCTGATCCTCAACACGGGGCCCCACAAGGGTGCGTTCTGAGCCCTCTCCTGTACTCCCTGTTCACCCACGACTGCGTGACCACGCACGCCTCCAACTCAATCATCAAGTTTGCGGACGACACAACAGTGGTAGGCTTGATTACCAACAACGACGAGACGGCCTACAGGGAGGAGGTGAGGGCCCTCGGAGTGTGGTGTCAGGAAAATAACCTCACACTCAACGTCAACAAAACTAAGGAGATGATTGTGGACTTCAGGAAACAGCAGAGGGAACACCCCCCTATCCACATCGATGGAACAGTAGTGGAGAGGGTAGCAAGTTTTAAGTTCCTCGGCATACACATCACAGACAAACTGAATTGGTCCACTCACACTGACAGCGTCGTGAAGAAGGCGCAGCAGCGCCTCTTCAACCTCAGGAGGCTGAAGAAATTCGGCTTGTCACCAAAAGCACTCACAAACTTCTACAGATGCACAATCGAGAGCATCCTGGCGGGCTGTATCACCGCCTGGTACGGCAACTGCTCCGCCCTCAACCGTAAGGCTCTCCAGAGGGTAGTGAGGTCTGCACAACGCATCACCGGGGGCAAACTACCTGCCCTCCAGGACACCTACACCACCCGATGTTACAGGAAGGCCATAAAGATCAACAAGGACATCAACCACCCGAACCACTGCCTGTTCACCCCGCTATTATCCAGAAGGCGAGGTCAGTACAGGTGCATCAAAGCTGGGACCGAGAGACTGAAAAACAGCTTCTATCTCAAGGCCATCAGACTGTTAAACAGCCACCTCTAACATTGAGTGGCTGCTGCCAACACACTGTCATTGACACTGACCCAACTCCAGCCACTTTAATAATGGGAATTGATGGGAAATGATGTAAATATATCACTAGCCACTTTAAACAATGCTACCTTATATAATGTTACTTACCCTACATTATTCATCTCATATGCATATGTATATACTGTACTCTACATCATCGACTGCATCCTTATGTAATACATGTATCACTAGCCACTTTAACTATGCCACTTTGTTTACTTTGTCTACATACTCATCTCATATGTATATACTGTACTCGATACCATCTACTGTATGCTGCTCTGTACCATCACTCATTCATATATCCTTATGTACATATTCCTTATCCCCTTACACTGTGTATAAGACAGTAGTTTTGGAATTGTTAGTTAGATTACTTGTTGGTTATCACTGCATTGTCGGAACTAGAAGCACAAGCATTTCGCTACACTCGCATTAACATCTGCTAACCATGTGTATGTGACAAATACATTTGGATTTGATTTGATTTTGATTTGCAGTAGTCTAACCAAGAAGTGACAAAAGCATGGATTAATTTTTCTGCATCATTTTTGGACAGAAAGTTTCTGATTTTTGCAATTTTACATAGATGGAAAAAAAACTGTCCTTGAAACAGTCTTAATATGTTCGTCAAAAGAGAGATCAGGGTCCAGAGTAACGCCGAGGTCCTTCACAGTTTTATTTGAGACGACTGGACAACCATTAAGATTAATTGTCAGATTCAACAGAAGATCTCTTTGTTTCTTGGGACCTAGAACAAGCATCTCTGTTTTGTCCGAGTTTAAAAGTAGAAAGTTTGCAGCCATCCACTTCCTTATGTCTGAAACACAGTCCCTGCCTCCTCCTACCTCCCTTGTTCTCCATCCCCTGTGTCCTCCAATCAGACGGAGTGTTGAGTCTCTGTTCCCCTCCTCCCATAATGTGTTCTTTGTCTCAGGGAGGCAGTAGTAGTTGAGACCCACAGAGGCATGTGTTGTACATCGTAGTAAATCTATCCCCAGTTGATGATTTCTGCTGCTATCAGGTGAGTCTTGTTGATGCCAGCTGTGTCAGAGGAGAGGCAATTATGTCTGGGGGTTTCAAGTTTAGTCAGTGGGTCTGGAAATGGTGTGTTATTATGAGAGGCGGTAGAACAGTAGAACAGAACAGAAGAGGACATTAGAACAGTAGAACAGAACAGAAGAGGACAGTAGAACAGTAGAACAGAAGAGGACAGGACAGTAGAACAGTAGAACAGAACGGAAGAGGACATTAGAACAGTAAAACAGAAGAGGACAGGACAGTAGAACAGTAGAACAGAACAGAAGAGGACAGTAGAATAGAACAGAACAGGACAGTAGAACAGTAGAACAGAACAGTAGAACAGAACAGAAGAGGACAGTAGAACAGAACAGAACAGAAGAGGACATTAGAACAGTAGAACAGAACAGAAGAGGACAGTAGAACAGTAGAACAGTAGAACAGAACAGGACAGTAGAACAGAACAGAAGTGGACAGTAGAACAGTAGAACAGAACAGAAGAGGACAGTAGAACAGTAGAACAGAACAGAAGAGGACATTAGAACAGTAAAACAGAAGAGGACAGGACAGTAGAACAGTAGAACAGAACAGAAGAGGACAGTAGAACAGAACAGAAGAGGACAGTAGAACAGTAGAACAGAACAGAACAGGACAGTAGAACAGAACAGAAGAGGACAGTAGAACAGAACAGGACAGTAGAACAGTAGAACAGAACAGAAGAGGACAGTAGAACAGAACAGAAGAGGACAGTAGAACAGCAGAACAGAACAGAACAGGACAGTAGAACAGTAGAACAGAACAGGACAGTAGAACAGAACAGAAGTGGACAGTAGAACAGTAGAACAGAACAGGACCGTAGAACAGAACAGAAGTGGACAGGAGAACAGTAGAACAGAACAGAAGAGGACAGTAGAACAGAACAGGACAGTAGAACAGTAGAACAGAACAGAAGAGGACAGTAGAACAGTAGAACAGAACAGAACAGGACAGTAGAACAGTAGAACAGAACAGGACAGTAGAACAGAAGAGGACAGGACAGTAGAACAGAACAGAAGAGGACAGTAGAACAGTAGAACAGAACAGGACAGTAGAACAGTAGAACAGAACAGGACAGTAGAACAGAAGAGGACAGGACAGTAGAACAGTAGAACAGAACAGAAGAGGACAGTAGAACAGAACAGGACATTAGAACAGTAGAACAGAACAGGACAGTAGAACAGAACAGAAGAGGACAGTAGAACAGAACAGAACAGGACAGTAGAACAGTAGAACAGAACAGAAGAGGACAGTAGAACAGTAGAACAGAACAGGACAGTAGAACAGTAGAACAGAACAGGACAGTAGAACAGAACAGAAGAGGACAGTAGAACAGAACAGAACAGAACATGACAGTAGAACAGTAGAACAGAACAGAAGAGGACAGTAGAACAGAACAGAAGAGGACAGTAGAACAGAACAGAAGAGGACAGTAGAACAGAACAGAACAGGACAGTAGAACAGTAGAACAGAACAGGACAGTAGAACAGAACAGAAGAGGACAGTAGAACAGTAGAACAGAACAGAAGAGGACAGTAGAACAGAACAGGACAGTAGAACAGTAAAACAGAACAGAAGAGGACAGTAGAACAGTAGAACAGAACAGAAGAGGACAGTAGAACAGTAGAACAGAACAGGACAGTAGAACAGTAGAACAGAACAGGACCGTAGAACAGAACAGAAGTGGACAGTAGAACAGTAGAACAGAACAGAAGAGGACAGTAGAACAGAACAGGACAGTAGAACAGTAGAACAGAACAGAAGAGGACAGTAGAACAGTAGAACAGAACAGAACAGGACAGTAGAACAGTAGAACAGAACAGGACAGTAGAACAGAAGAGGACAGGACAGTAGAACAGAACAGAAGAGGACAGTAGAACAGTAGAACAGAACAGGACAGTAGAACAGTAGAACAGAACAGGACAGTAGAACAGAAGAGGACAGGACAGTAGAACAGTAGAACAGAACAGAAGAGGACAGTAGAACAGAACAGGACATTAGAACAGTAGAACAGAACAGGACAGTAGAACAGAACAGAAGAGGACAGTAGAACAGAACAGAACAGAACAGGACAGTAGAACAGTAGAACAGAACAGAAGAGGACAGTAGAACAGTAGAACAGAACAGGACAGTAGAACAGTAGAACAGAACAGGACAGTAGAACAGAACAGAAGAGGACAGTAGAACAGAACAGAACAGAACATGACAGTAGAACAGTAGAACAGAACAGAAGAGGACAGTAGAACAGAACAGAAGAGGACAGTAGAACAGAACAGAAGAGGACAGTAGAACAGAACAGAACAGGACAGTAGAACAGTAGAACAGAACAGGACAGTAGAACAGAACAGAAGAGGACAGTAGAACAGTAGAACAGAACAGAAGAGGACAGTAGAACAGAACAGGACAGTAGAACAGTAAAACAGAACAGAAGAGGACAGTAGAACAGTAGAACAGAACAGAAGAGGACAGTAGAACAGTAGAACAGAACAGGACAGTAGAACAGTAGAACAGAACAGGACAGTAGAACAGTAAAACAGAACAGAAGAGGACAGTAGAACAGTAGAACAGAACAGAAGAGGACAGTAGAACAGAACAGGACATTAGAACAGTAGAACAGAACAGGACAGTAGAACAGAACAGAAGAGGACAGTAGAACAGAACAGAAGAGGACATTAGAACAGTAGAACAGAACAGAAGAGGACAGTAGAACAGAACAGAAGAGGACAGTAGAACAGAACAGAAGAGGACAGTAGAACAGAACAGAACAGGACAGTAGAACAGAACAGAACAGGACAGTAGAACAGAACAGAACAGAACAGAAGAGGACATTAGAACAGTAGAACAGAACAGAAGAGGACATTAGAACAGTAGAACAGAAGAGGACAGGACAGTAGAACAGAACAGGACAGTAGAACAGAACAGAAGAGGACAGTAGAACAGTAGAACAGAACAGAAGAGGACATTAGAACAGTAGAACAGAAGAGGACAGGACAGTAGAACAGTAGAACAGAACAGGACAGTAGAACAGAACAGAAGAGGACAGTAGAACAGTAGAACAGAACAGAACAGGACAGTAGAACAGTAGAACAGAACAGAAGTGGACAGTAGAACAGAACAGAAGAGGACAGTAGAACAGTAGAACAGAACAGAACAGGACAGTAGAACAGTAGAACAGAACAGAACAGAACAGTAGAACAGAACAGAAGAGGACAGTAGAACAGTAGAACAGAACAGAAGAGGACAGTAGAACAGTAGAACAGAACAGAAGAGGACAGTAGAACAGTAGAACAGAACAGAACAGGACAGTAGAACAGTAGAACAGAACAGGACAGTAGAACAGAACAGAAGAGGACAGTAGAACAGAACAGTAGAACACTAGATAGGGAATAGGGTGCCATAACCCCTGTGGTGGCCTGGTCTGTCTGTCTGTCTGTCTGTCTGTCTGTCTGTCTGTCTGTCTGTCTGTCTGTCTGTCTGTCTGTCTGTCTGTCTGTCTGTCTGTCTGTCTGTCTGTCTGTCTGTCTCTGTCTGTGTGTCTCTGTCTGTGTGTCTGTCTGTCTGTCTGTCTGTCTGTCTGTCTGTCTGTCTGTCTGTCTGTCTGTCTGTCTGTCTGTCTGTCTGTCTGTCTGTCTGTCTGTCTGTCTGTCTGTCTGTCTGTCTGTCTGTCATAGAGGCTGTAACAGATCATTAACAGAACCAGGTCATATAAAGTTGTAAACCAATGACAGTAGTTCACAAAGTGTTCCGTCTGTTCCACCACCTTTAACCCTCGTAGCTGTCAGGCTGGCTGACCATCAGCTGTTACAGTGTGTTGTGTGTGGTGTGTGTGTGTGTGTGTGTGTGTGTGTGTGTGTGTGTGTGTGTGTGTGTGTGTGTGTGTGTGTGTGTGTGTGTGTGTGTGTGTGTGTGTGTGTGTGTGTGTGTGTGTGTGTGTGTGTGTGTGTGTGTGTGTGTGTGTGTGTGTGTGTGTGTGGTGTGTGTGTTGTGTGCGGTGTTGTCAACCACTTGTTGCCTTTCATCCTGCAATTAAAATGGATTTCTTGGGCGTTTGTATCATTTGATTTACACAACATGTCTACCACTTTGAAGATGTAAAATATTTTTCATTGTGAACCAAAGAAAAACAGAAAACTTGAACGTGCATAACTATTCACACCCTCCAAGTCAATACTTTGTAGAGCCACCTTTTGCAGCAATTCCAGCTGCAAGTCTCTTGGGGTATGTTTCTATAAGCTTGGCACTTCCAGCCACTGGGGTTTTTGCCCACCAAAAGTGTTTGCTTATTTTTGTCTTAAGCAAGAAACACAAGTAACGGACATTAGACCAGTGAAAATCTGTCCTTTGGTCTGATGAGTCCAAATTTGAAATGTTTGGTTCCCACCACCGTGTCTTTGTGAGACGCAGAGTAGGTGAACGGATGATCTCTGCATGTGTGGTTCCCACCGTGAAGCATGGAGGAGGTGGTGTGATGGTGTGGGGGTGCTTTGCTGGAGACACTGTCAGTGATTTATTTAGAATTCAAGGCACACTTAACCAGCATGGCCACCACAGCATTCTACAGCGATACGCCATCCCATCTGGTTTACGCTTAGTGGGACTATCATTTGTTGTTCAACAGGACAATGACCCAACACACCTCCAGGCTGTGTAAGGGCTATTTGACCAAGAAGGAGAGTGATGGATTGCTGCATCAGATGACCTGGTCTCCACAATCACCTGACCTCAACCCAATTGAGATGGTTTGGAATGAGTTGATCCGCAGAGTGAAGGAAAAGCAGCCAACAAGTGCTCAGTATGTGGGATCTCCTTCAAGACTGTTAGAAAAACATTCCAGGTGAAGCTGGTTGAGAGAACGCCAAGAGTGTGCAAAGCTGTCATCAAGGCAAAGGGTGGCTATTTGAAGTATCTCACATATAAAATATATTTGATTTGTTTAACACTTTTTTGGTTACTACATAATTCCATACGTGATATTTAATAGTTCTGATGTCTTCACTATTATTCTGCAATGTAGAAAATAGTTTAAAAAAAAAAGAAAATCCCTTGAATGAGTAGGTGTGTCCAAACTTTTGACTGGTACTGTACATCCGACAAGAGAGAGCACAACACAACATAAAGAGAGACCTAAGACAACAACATAGCACGGCAGAAACACATGACAACACAGCATGGCAGCAACACAACATGGTAGCAGCACAAAACATGGTACAAACATTGGGCACAGACTACAGCACAAAGGGCAAGATGGTAGACACAACAATACATCATGCGAAGCAGCCATTAACCGTCAGTTTGTGTCCATGATTGAGTCTTTGAATGACGGTGAATTGAGGAGACCAGGAAGAGAACTGACTCTGTCATCTTTACATTGTCCTCTTGTGTGTGTGTGTGTGTGTGTGTGTGTGTGTGTGTGTGTGTGTGTGTGTGTGTGTGTGTGTGTGTGTGTGTGTGTGTGTGTGTGTGTGTGTGTGTGTGTGTGTGTGTGTGTGTGTGTGTGTGTGTGTGTGTGTGTGAGCAGGGTGACATGGACGAGGGCAGTGTGAGGAAGAGGAAGGACATGTTTAATGGAGGCCCCGCCCCCGACCCAACCTCCAATATGTCTGCCTCCCACTCCAAGCCTGCTGAGGAAGACGTGAAGGCTACCGTGCTACAGAAGGATGTGAGTAATGTAGAGGACAGTATGTGTGTTAGTCTGTCTCTCTCTACGTGTGTGTGTGTGTGTGTGTGTGTGTGTGTGTGTGTGTGTGTGTGTGTGTGTGTGTGTGTGTGTGTGTGTGTGTGTGTGTGTGTGTGTGTGTGTGTGTGTGTGTGTGTGTGTGTGTGTGTGTGTGTGTGTGTGTGTGTGTGTGTGTGTGTGTGTGTGTGTGTGTGTGTGTGAGTAATGTAGAGGACAGTATGTGTGTAATGCCGGACAAAAGACCATTTTAAACGATAAACAGCTGCCTCTAATTGAGAACCAATCTAGGCAACCATAGACATACAAAACACCTAGACTAGTCAACCCATAAACATACAAAACCCTAGACAGGATAAAACACCACTTGTCACACCATGACCTAACCAAAATAATAAAGAAAACAAAGATAACTAAGGTCAGGGCGTGACAACAGTGATGTGGTGGGGCTGAGGTAGACTGTAATGCATGCAGGAGGAAGTAGAGGAGACAAAGAGAGGGGAAGCAGAGAGTTAGTTAGTACAGTGGTTCCCAAATGTGGGGTTATGCCCCAGATGGGGTCCCCTGGGAGAATCTGTACTAATCTCATCAAACAAGATAAGACAAAAAATAAGGGCCAAAAAACTCAATCTCAACAGGACCTATCCTCCCTATAGACCTACATTACAATACAACCACTGTATGTTACAATATGAACACCTCAACAGGACCTATCCTCCCTATAGACCTACATTACAATACAACCACTGTATGTTACAATATGAACACCAACAGGACCCATCGTCCTATAGACCTACATTACAATACAACCACTGTATGTTACAATAGAACACCAACAGGACCCTATAGACCTACATTACAATACAACCACTGTATGTTACAATATGAACACCAACAGGACCTATCCTCCCTATAGACCTACATTACAATACAACCACTGTATGTTACAATATGAACACCCATCCTCCCTATAGACCTACATTACAATACAACCACTGAATCTGGGACCTTTTACCACACCAGATAATAAACCAGACTAGATCAATCTGGGACCTTTACCACCTCAGATAATAAACCAGACTAGATCAATCTGGGACCTTTACCACCTCAGATAATAAACCAGACTAGATCAATCTGGGACCTTTACCACCTCAGATAGTAATAAACCAGACTAGATCAATAATAAACCAGACTAGATCAATAATAAACCAGACTAGATCAATAATAAACCAGACTAGATCAATAATAAACCAGACTAGATCAATAATAAACCAGACTAGATCAATCTGGGACCTTTACCACCTCAGATAATAATAAACCAGACTAGATCAATAATAAAACCAGACTAGATCAATAATAAACCAGACTAGATCAATAATAAACCAGACTAGATCAATAATAAACCAGACTAGATCAATCTGGGACCTTTACCATATCAGATAATACTAAACCAGACTAGATCAATAATAAACCAGACTAGATCAATACTAAACCAGACTAGATCAATAATAAACCAGACTAGATCAATAATAAACCAGACTAGATCAATAATAAACCAGACTAGATCAATAATAAACCAGACTAGATCAATAATAAACCAGACTAGATCAATCTGGGACCTTTACCATATCAGATAATACTAAACCAGACTAGATCAATCTGAGACCTTTACCACCTCAGATAATAATACACCAGACTAGATCCATCTGGGACCTTTACCACCTCAGATAATAATAGGAACCCAGGGTCAGTACCTCTCAATAGAACTACTGCTTCCTTCTGTAGTTTACACTGTGAGGCTCTCAGGAACCCAGGGTCAGTACCTCTCAATAGAACTACTGCTTCCTTCTGTAGTTTACACTGTGAGGCTCTCAGGAACCCAGGGTCAGTACCTCTCAATAGAACTACTGCTTCCTTCTGTAGTTTACACTGTGAGGCTCTCAGGAACCCAGGGTCAGTACCTCTCAATAGAACTACTGCTTCCTTCTGTAGTTTACACTGTGAGGCTCTCAGGAACCCAGGGTCAGTACCTCTCAATAGAACTACTGCTTCCTTCTGTAGTTTACACTGTGAGGCTCTCAGGAACCCAGGGTCAGTACCTCTCAATAGAACTACTGCTTCGTTCTGTAGTTTACACCGGGAGGCTCTCAGGAACCCAGGATCAGTACCTCTCAATAGAACTACTGCTTCCTTCTGTAGTTTACATTGTGAGGCTCTCAGAACCCAGGGTCAGTACCTCTCAATAGAACTACTGCTTCGTTCTGTAGTTTACACCGTGAGGCTCTCAGGAACCCAGGGTCAGTACCTCTCAATAGAACTACTGCTTCGTTCTGTAGTTTACACCGTGAGGCTCTCAGGAACCCAGGGTCAGTACCTCTCAATAGAACTACTGCTTCGTTCTGTAGTTTACACTGTGAGGCTCTCAGGAACCCAGGGTCAGTACCTCTCAATAGAACTACTGCTTCATTCTGTAGTTTACACTGTGAGGCTCTCAGGAACCCAGGGTCAGTACCTCTCAATAGAACTACTGCTTCATTCTGTAGTTTACAGAGGAATGTTGATTGTAGATTAATTGTCACATTTTCCCTCTTCTTTTTTTTTTTTTTTACAGAAATTAGACATTTCACCCTGAATTAACCCTGTCAGTCCTGAGACTCCAGCAAAATTAATTTACCTGACTTTCATTTATCTGCATGTTCAGCCCTGATATTTAGCCTCACAATGAAGTGTTCTACCATTTTCTGTTTTTATTCCATAAAAATAATATATATTGTGAAACTCCTTTCCTATTCACGAACAAGATCCAAAGCGGGACAGCAGGAAAAAAGACTCAGAGATGTGACTTCATCAACGAAACTGTAATGGGTGTTTTTCTTTTAACTCTCCCCGGGGTAGTACAAACAAAGGCCATGGTAATGGCTATCCAAACAAACTAGCAGTTCGTACTAAACACAAAATCAACAACTTGAGATGAATGTTTAACTGGGAATCTGTGGAATTTGCCTCATGCTTGTAATCACTCTGCCCCCCTCTGCCCCTTCAGTCGGGCAGAAGTTAACTTCCTGAGGGCCGGGGGCAGTATTCGAAAATATCGGATGACTGACATGCCCAAAGTAAACTGCCTGTTACTCAGGCCCAGGAGCTAGGATATGCATATAATTGGTAGTATTTGGATAGAAAACACTCTGAAGTTTCTAAAACTGTTAAAGTAATGTCTGTGAGTATGACAGAACTGATATGGCAGGCGAAAACCGAGAATCCAGAATCAATCTGGAGTTTTTTTTTTTAGGTGTCTGCCCATTCTAATCCCTGTTAATGGGAAAATCAAAGGAACACAGATTGCAGTTAACCCACTGTGCCCCTGAACAAGGCAGTTAACCCACTGTTACCCCGAACAAGGCAGTTAACCCACAGTGCCCCTGAACAAGGCAGTTAACCCACTGTTACCCCGAACAAGGCAGTTAACCCACTGTTCCCCTGAACAAGGCAGTTAACCCACTGTTCATTTTGAACAAGGCAGTTAACCCACTGTGCCCCTGAACAAGGCAGTTAACCCACTGTTACCCCGAACAAGGCAGTTAACCCACAGTGCCCCTGAACAAGGCAGTTAACCCACTGTTACCCCGAACAAGGCAGTTAACCCACTGTTCCCCTGAACAAGGCAGTTAACCCACTGTTCCCCTGAACAAGGCAGTTAACCCACTGTGCCCCTGAACAAGGCAGTTAACCCACTGTTACCCCGAACAAGGCAGTTAACCAACTGTGCCCCTGAACAAGGCAGTTAACCCACTGTTCCCTGGGTACCTTTGACGTGGATGTCGATTAAGTCAGCCCCCCCCGCACCTCTCTGATTCAGAGGGGTTGGGTTGAATGTGGAAGACACATTTCAGTTGAAGGCATTCAGTTGTACAACTGAGTAGGTATCCCCCTTTCCCCAACTGAGTAGGTATCCCCCTTTCCCCAACTGAGTAGGTATCCCCCCCTTTCCCCAACTGAGTAGGTATCCCCCTTTCCCCAACTGAGTAGGTATCCCCTTTCCCCAACTGAGTAGGTATCCCCCCTTTCCCCAACTGAGTAGGTATCCCCTTTCCCCAACTGACTAGGTATCCCCCTTTCCCCAACTGACTAGGTATCCCCCCTTTCCCCAACTGACTAGGTACCCCCTTTCCCCAACTGACTAGGTATCCCCTTTCCCCAACTGACTAGGTATCCCCCTTTCCCCAACTGACTAGGTATCCCCTTTCCCCAACTGACTAGGTATCCCCTTTCCCCAACTGACTAGGTATCCCCCCTTTCCCCAACTGACTAGGTATCCCCCCTTTCCCCAACTGACTAGGTATCCCCCTTTCCCCAACTGACTAGGTATCCCCCCTTTCCCCAACTGACTAGGTATCCCCCCCTTTCCCCAACTGACTAGGTATCCCCCTTTCCCCAACTGACTAGGTATCCCCCCTTTCCCCAACTGACTAGGTATCCCCCTTTCCCCAACTGACTAGGTATCCCCCCCTTTCCCCAACTGACTAGGTATCCCCCTTTCCCCAACTGACTAGGTATCCCCCTTTCCCCAACTGACTAGGTATCCCCCTTTCCCCAACTGACTAGGTATCCCCCCTTTCCCCAACTGACTAGGTATCCCCCCTTTCCCCAACTGACTAGGTATCCCCCTTTCCCCAACTGACTAGGTATCCCCCTTTCCCCAACTGACTAGGTATCCCCCTTTCCCCAACTGACTAGGTATCCCCCTTTCCCCAACTGACTAGGTATCCCCCTTTCCCCAACTGACTAGGTATCCCCCTTTCCCCAACTGACTAGGTATCCCCCTTTCCCCAACTGACTAGGTATCCCCCCTTTCCCCAACTGACTAGGTATCCCCCCTTTCCCCAACTGACTAGGTATCCCCCCTTTCCCCAACTGACTAGGTATCCCCCTTTCCCCAACTGACTAGGTATCCCCCCTTTCCCCAACTGACTAGGTATCCCCCTTTCCCCAACTGACTAGGTATCCCCCCTTTCCCCCAACTGACTAGGTATCCCCCTTTCCCCAACTGAGTAGGTATCCCCCCTTTCCCCAACTGAGTAGGTATCCCCCCTTTCCCCAACTGACTAGGTATCCCCCCTTTCCCCAACTGACTAGGTACCCCCTTTCCCCAACTGACTAGGTATCCCCCCTTTCCCCAACTGACTAGGTATCCCCTTTCCCCAACTGACTAGGTATCCCCTTTCCCCAACTGAGTAGGTATCCCCCTTTCCCCAACTGACTAGGTACCCCCTTTCCCCAACTGACTAGGTATCCCCTTTCCCTTTCCCCAACTGACTAGGTATCCCCCCCCTTTCCCCAACTGACTAGGTATCCCCCTTTCCCCAACTGACTAGGTATCCCCCCTTTCCCCAACTGACTAGGTATCCCCTTTCCCCAACTGACTAGGTATCCCCTTTCCCCAACTGACTAGGTATCCCCCTTTCCCCAACTGACTAGGTATCCCCCTTTCCCCAACTGACTAGGTATCCCCTTTCCCAACTGACTAGGTATCCCCCCTTTCCCCAACTGACTAGGTATCCCCCTTTCCCCAACTGACTAGGTATCCCCCCTTTCCCCAACTGACTAGGTATCCCCCTTTCCCCAACTGACTAGGTATCCCCTTTCCCCAACTGAGTAGGTATCCCCCCTTTCCCCAACTGACTAGGTATCCCCCTTTCCCAACTGACTAGGTATCCCCCCCTTTCCCCAACTGACTAGGTATCCCCCTTTCCCCAACTGACTAGGTATCCCCCTTTCCCCAACTGAGTAGGTATCCCCCTTTCCCCAACTGAGTAGGTATCCCCCTTTCCCCAACTGACTAGGTATCCCCCCCTTTCCCCAACTGAGTAGGTATCCCCCCTTTCCCCAACTGAGTAGGTATCCCCTTTCCCCAACTGAGTAGGTACCCCCCTTTCCCCAACTGAGTAGGTATCCCCTTTCCCCAACTGAGTAGGATCCCCCTTTCCCCAACTGACAAGGTATCCCCTTTCCCTTTTCCCAACTGACTAGGTATCCCCTTTTCCCCAACTGACTAGGTATCCCCCTTTCCTTTCCCCAACTGAGTAGGTATCCCCTTTCCCTTTTCCCCAACTGACTAGGTATCCCCCCTTTCCCCAACTGAGTAGGTATCCCCCTTTCCCCAACTGAGTAGGTATCCCCCCCTTTCCCCAACTGACTAGGTATCCCCCCCTTTCCCCAACTGACTAGGTATACCCCTTTGCCCTTTCCCCAACTGACTAGGTATCCCCCTTTCCCCAACTGACTAGGTACCCCCTTTCCCCAACTGACTAGGTATCCCCCCCCTTTCCCCAACTGACTAGGTATCCCCCCCTTTCCCAACTGACTAGGTATCCCCTTTCCCCAACTGAGTAGGTATCCCCCTTTCCCCAACTGACTAGGTATCCCCCTTTCCCCAACTGACTAGGTATCCCCAACTTTCCCCAACTAGGTATCCCCTTTCCCCAACTAGTAGGTACCCCTTTCCCCAACTGACTAGGTATCCCCTTTCCCCAACTGACTAGGTATCCCCCTTTCCCCAACTGAGTAGGTATCCCCCCTTTCCCAACTGACTAGGTATCCCCTTTCCCCAACTGAGTAGGTATCCCTTTCCCTTTCCCCAACTGACTAGGTATCCCCCTTTCCCCAACTGACTAGGTATCCCTTTCCCCAACTGAGTTATCCCCCCTTTCCCCAACTGACTAGGTATCCCCCCTTTCCCCAACTGGAGTAGGTATCCCCCTTTTCCCCAACTGAGTAGGTATCCCTTTCCCCAACCTTTCCCCAACTGAGTAGGTATCCCCCTTTCCCCAACTGAGGTATCCCCTTTCCCCAACTAGGTATCCCGGATGTTTTCCCCAACTGAGTAGGTATCCCCTTTCCCCAACTGACTAGGAACCCCCCCTTTCCCCAACTGGGAGGTATCCCCCTATCCCTTTCCCCAACTGAGTAGGTATCCCCCCTTTCCCCAACTGACTAGGTATCCCCCCTTTCCCTTTCCCCAACTGAGTAGGTATCCCCCCTTTCCCCAACTGACTAGGTATCCCCTTTCCCTTTCCCCAACTGACTAGGTATCCCCCTTTCCCCAACTGACTAGGTATCCCCCTTTCCCAACTGAGTAGGTATCCCCTTTCCCCAACTGACTAGGTATCCCCTTTCCCCAACTGACTAGGTATCCCCCCTTTCCCAACTGACTAGGTATCCCCTTTCCCCCAACTGACTAGGTATCCCCTTTCCCCAACTGAGTAGGTATCCCCTTTCCCCAACTGACTAGGTATCCCCTTTCCCCAACTGACTAGGTATCCCCTTTCCTTTCCCCAACTGAGTAGGTATCCCCCTTTTCCCAACTGACTAGGTATCCCCCTTCCCCAACTGACTAGGTATCCCCCCCTTTCCCAACTGACTAGGTATCCCCTTTTCCCCAACTGACTAGGTACCCCCCTTTCCCCAACTGACTAGGTATCCCCTTTCCCCAACTGAGTAGGTATCCCCCTTTCCCAACTGACTAGGTATCCCCTTCCCCAACTGACTAGGTATCCCCTTTCCCAACTGACCCTTTCCCCAACTGACTAGGTATCCCCCTTTCCCAACTCCCCCTTTCCCCAACTGACTAGGTATCCCCTTTCCCCAACCTAGGTATCCCCCTTCCCCAACTGACTAGGTATCCCCCTTTCCCCAACTGACTAGGTATCCCCCCCTTTCCCCAACTGACTAGGTATCCCTTTCCCCAACTGACTAGGTATCCCCCCTTTCCCCAACTGACTAGGTATCCCCCTTTCCCCAACTGACTAGGTATCCCCCTTCCCTTTCCCCAACTGACTAGGTATCCCCTTTCCCCAACTGACTAGGTATCCCCCCTTTCCCCAACTGACTAGGTACCCCTTTCCCCAACTGACTAGGTATCCCCCTTTTTCCCCAACTGACTAGGTATCCCCTTTCCCCAACTGAGTAGGTATCCCCTTTCCCCAACTGATAGGTATCCCTTTCCCCAACTGACTAGGTATCCCCCCTTTCCCCAACTGACTAGGTATCCCCTTTCCCCAACTGACTAGGTATCCCCCCCCTTTCCCCAACTGACTAGGTATCCCCCTTTCCCCAACTGACTAGGTATCCCCTTTCCCCAACTGACTAGGTATCCCCTTTCCCCAACTGACTAGGTATCCCCCTTTCCCCAACTGACTAGGTATCCCCTTTACCCAACTGACTAGGTATCCCCTTTCCCCAACTGACTAGGTATCCCCTTTCCCCAACTGAGTAGGTATCCCCCTTTCCCCAACTGAGTAGGTATCCCCCTTTCCCCAACTGAGTAGGTATCCCCCTTTTCCCCAACTGACTAGGTATCCCCCAACTGAGTAGGTATCCCCCTTTCCCCAACTGACTAGGTATCCCCCCTTTCCCCAACTGACTAGGTACCAACTTAGGTATCCCCCCTTTCCCCAACTGACTAGGTATCCCCTTTCCCCAACTGGACTAGGTATCCCCCTTTCCCCAACTGACTAGGT